>NC_133816.1:8617862-8917862 GCF_043250625.1 Sebastes fasciatus | reverse complement strand
TGCAAAACCGTGGTACCGCCACTTCCGTCGCTCCTAAAGTAGTGTTATTATGGTAATTGGTAAGGATTAGACAAACGGCGTTACCATGGTTTTGCGCTCGGCGGCTCACGTTACAGCAGTCTTGGAAAGAGAGGAGTGAGCGGAGGGGTACTCAGTTGGTTGCAATCTGCAACCACACCATTAGATGCCGCCAAATCCTACACGCTGTACCTTTTAAAAGTGGCTTCAGTTTGAACAAATATGCAAATATGAACACTTCCACATAGAGCCGGCATATCCTGCATAGCACTGGTGAATTAATGTGCATGTGTGCGCATGATCTAAGTTGTTTTTCAGGCAGAGTAAGGCTTTAATAATAATAAAAGTGACTGTTTTCCATCAGACGAATTTGAATGGAAACAAGCCGAATGTACAGATACACGGCCAGCTTGAGTTAAACACTGGATCTTTACTTATCTTTGTTTTGCCCGAGTTAGACAAAACACTTGGACAATGAGTTAAAGATCAATTGTTGGACTCCTCGGCCATTCCATCACAGTATGCCGATCGCATAGAACCACATCATAAACTCACAGTGCTTAAAAGGCATTAATGCATGTCCATACCCAGGAGACGTAACACTATAGTGTTGGGAAATACTGTAAGAAACAGACTGTGCAGATGAAAGGGCACGAGCCTATCACTGCTCCTTACATAATGTGTTTGCAGTTAGCATGCGGCGGTTGTTTCTCACCCCCATCTACTGTAGTTTAAGCACCCTGTCACTTCAAACTAGTGTGATCTGAAATTTTTTTGGGTGACTGCTGAGAATGCTAATGCCTTGGAAGTTGTATCCTGTGGCTCTTTTGGCTCAAATCAAACCCAGAGAGGCACAAGGAAGAGCCAAAGCAGCAGCTATGCCCACTTGAGAAAGGCCGGTAATCGAATCCTTCAACAATTCGTTTGGTATCACAGAGTGGGTAATACAGGCCTGACACTCCAAACACTATTCATTTTTTCATCGCTAACTATAGTCATTAAGGAGTCTGTATCAAAGAGATGAGGATTGTTGAGGTCGGGGACTACAAACCGCAGAGTATTAGTGGTCGATTTGTACTTGTTTACATGCTGCCGAAATAGGGTGTCGACTTTTTGAAGCCCACAGAGCGCCTTGAAGCTGCAAGTTCTTCCTTTTTGTTTTCATTAATTCTTATCTGCTCTGAAATATTCTAACGCATCCTGACTGTTGAGCCGATTATGAATATTATTTGTGCGTGACTAATGGGGCCACGTTGCACCGGGTCTGTTCCAGTCTGGGTCAGTTGTTTCAGATAAAATCGTACAGCGTGTGATACAGTATGTTCAGATTCTTCAGATCCAGTGGCTGCCAGTCATTCTTATAAAGATTTCAACATGCACATGTTTGATATTTGCGACTAACGGGGACGACAGATGGCGTCACTTGTGTGTCGCCCAAGGGGGACAGACTATACAGTCTGAACTCCTCCTTTTTTGGCCGTGTTGCGCTGCATATAAACAGTGCAAGCTGCTGGTTGCCATCCTTGTTTGTCTTGGTGCAACAATTGGCGTCCTCACAGGATGTGCACGGATAGTTGCATAATTAGTACTATGATTCTTTTTTTTTTAAAGATGAAAAATTTGGGTCATCTAATTGCTTTTCAATTGTCCATGACATGAAATTTGAATAATGCCACATTGACTGATGCATTTGTGTCTTGCAAAATACAAATTCAATTCAGTTTTTTGTACTTAGATAATCCACGCTTTTCATAGAGTATAGTCTGTTAATCAAGTGCACTGCTTTCTGTTTGAAGGCCTGCATTTTGTTGCTGTGTAGACCCGTCCAGGTGGTTCCAGATACTTGCACCATAATACTGAAGGCTGCTCTTGAATGCAGCATTTTTGGCTGCAGGGATTTTTGAGGAGATATGGATCCCACCTCGTGAAACCTTTACATGCTTACCTTGTGTGACCATTAGGGGGTCTATAGCTATGAACATTAAGCTTTGAGATAAACCTTCATAGACGACATGTGTGCTGGCATTTTATGACAACATACACAGGTCTTTCAACCTTGTTTTGTAAGTTACTTTAGTGACGATTTCACATGATTTCGTATGTATTTTACTCAGTTTATGTACTTATTGTAAGTCCAACCATGATGTTTTTCCTAAACCTAACTTAGTGGTTTTGTTGCCTAAACCTAAGTGAGTGGTTTTGTTGCCCCCTACTGGTACTGCACCTTCATACTCATGTAATATTCCCGCCTCGCGAGACAAACGTGACACTGACACACTATCCTTTGGTGGACTGGCGGGTCTACTACATGTTTTAATGTGATATCGGGTAGTCCAGTGAGGTAGTTTGATTAAGTTAAGTATTTAACATGATTAATTTTCTCTTAGATTTCACAAATTTATTGTAAGATAAAGATTTTCAACCCTCACGCAGCAGACAGAGAGGACATTTTCCACATAACGACGGTTGCTGCCTTATAATTTACTAGCTGACAATGAAGAATTTGTTATTAATTCAGCAACTGGTCAAATATTCATGAGCAGCCACGCAAACTTTGGGCCACATATTCAGGAAACCACTTCTAAATATATGAAGAACATTAACATGACAGCATGCTCTTTTATAGCACGTTCACATGTACAGCAGAAAACATTATTGTTCTGTTTGCATCGGCTCCTGGCAAAGAAATATCTGTCAGAACAGCTTTAGTGTTTTACAGCTCAGAGGAAACACAATGAATTTTATGCACTTGATTGTCACTGTTTATCAGTATCAGAATCATTTCCAGTTTTGCTCTCAACACTATGACACATGCAAGCGATGCTCGTGAATCTGGCACCAGGGTGCAACAAAAAAAGGAAACCTATAGGACATGTTTTCTGTATTATTTTAGCTTGCAGTTATTTAAAAGCACCACACAAGCACATTCTATTTTTAAAGTTTAATTTGCCCTTTCACTGTTGATTTATGGGGAGTTTATAGCAAAGGTTTGCTCGTTATCACACAGCATTTTCATTAACAGCCCATCTCCTTGTAGCTTGTAAATAAACCACTTAATTTTGATATCCCTATTCCCATCCCAATGATGAATAACTGGTCTCTAATTTCCAAATGTGTGGGCGTTTAATGAGGCCTAAGATATTTTATTCTCCTGCTATAACGCTGTCTACAAAATTGTGCGCTGCTGAGTGTAATCATGCAACGCTATCTGGCACAGACACTCTCTGGCAGCAGCGAGGCAAAACCTGCAGCCCAGAACTGCTCCACTTAAGGGAGGCTGATGTGAGAGGAGCAGACAGGCGAGAGTGGAAGGCCCTCCAGTCATGCAAAATGCAAAAGAAATATGACTTTATTACAGCTCCCTAATGGTGACATAACAATCTGTTCAGCCACTTCCCTCTAAATCTCAAAGCATTTTTTGGAGAGTACTCCGGTCTACAGGAGAGGATGGGTTTGGAAATCTCTCAGTATGAATGAGTTTAAACACAATTGAGTTTGAAATAGGGCTTTGACCGGCTCTCATCTCTGACAGCTTTTATTTATTTATTATTTTGGCTTGTTCCTCATGTCAGAGTGGTAAATGTCCTGAGAGAGAGAAAAAAAACAATACACAAGATGATGTCATTGACCACTGAAAGGGTTCCTATTATACATCATGTGCTGACTTTTTAATATTAATTCTGTAACTGATTAAAGAAATACATTTTGTGAAAAATTTAATTTGTTTTCCAAGAGTGAGATGAGAAGATTTTCCACAAGCCTCGTGTCTGTGCGTTAGAGCCGGGAGGTGATTAGCCTAGCTTAGCATAAAGACAAGACAAAGAAAATGGCAACAAGTGTAAATAAGATCAACGCCGCTGTACAGGATGTTGTTGTTGTAAGGTGACTTACAGAAATAAAATGTCTTTGATCAATACGAGCATATTTAAGCTAACCAATCCTTGCAACCACTACTGCAGCTTCAGTGTCAACTGAGAATGATGTAGGGAGACGTCTAGGCTAGTTGTTTGTCAAGAAATAGTTTAGAGAGAGTTAGTTGTTTCCTCCTGCCTCCAGTTTTTATGCTAAGCTAGGTTAATTGCCTCCTGACTCCACAGTATGTAGGATTTGGTTGCAACTAGTGGTGTGGTTGCAGATTGCAACCAACTGAATACCCCTCCACTCACTCCTCCCTTTCCAAGACTGTGGTAACGTGAGCCGCCGAGCCGAGTGCACAACCGTGGTAACGCTGTTCGCCTCGCTCAGAGGCCGTCCTTACCATAATAATGCTACTTTAGGAGCAGCTGAAGACAGACGGCGGCTGGCGGTACCATGGTTTTGCACTCAGCGGTTCACGGTACTGTAGTTTCACAAGCATGTCGGAGGATTACGGTGGCCTTTAGGTAACGTAAAAATGTGAAAGGCTCTCTCTAGAGCCAGTGTTTGGTTTGTCTGTTCTGGGCTACTGTAGAAACGTGGCGGAGTAACATGGCGGAGTCTGAATTTTTGAACTTTAGAGAAAGTTAGGCTAGCTGTTTCCCCTTGCCTCCAGTGTTTATGCTAAGCTAGGCTAATCGCCTCCGGTCTCCAGCTCTGTACTATGAGAATGGTATCAATATTCTCATCGAACTCTCAGAAAGAGCGCAAATAAACCTATTTTCCAAAATGCGAAACTCCTTCCTTTTAATACTGAAATAAATTTGTGGATAGGAGTTGGTGGTTAATATTATCATATGTTCATCTCTATAGTGATATATGTACACCTATAATGAATTTCCTCTGAGGGGAGCAGATGCTTTGAAACTTAGACGCCAAACTATTAGTAAGTATGTTGGTATAAAAATACAACGGATATTTTATTTTAGGATTTCTTTCAGTTAAATTTAATTTTACCCTGAAAAAGTTTAAATATGAAAAAGATTTTTAGTTTAATTTCTCTTCATTGGCCGAGAGTTGTGACTTCTGATGAACAGAAACACTACAGATTTTGGTCATAACCCTTTCAGCGCAACACTAGCAGAGATTCACTATTTGATGCCTGTTCATAAATCTTTAACAAGCAACATTTTGCAGCTATCTATTTGTGGATTTAAGAGATGAATAAAATAAACACAATCTCCTCTGTTTTCTCTTTTGTAGGGTTGTGGAATTAAAGTGGTGAATAATGCATGGCTGAAAGCATCTGTCTCTCTGAGTTGCCTCTTCTGGACAGCAGGGGACCTGAAGGCAAGTAAGCACGGATATTTATGAAGTGTTGTTTGATTTCAGAACAAACCGATGCTATCAAATCACAACTCACCTGTTTTTAAAAGCACTGTAGACAAAATAACCCCGGAAATCAACTGACTTTGTAGTTTCCAACTGATGGCAAGACTTTGAATGACCCGCTGTTACAGTAAAAAACATATATAAAGAGTTACAATAGCAAAACTTTGACAGACTTTAATAGAAGCACTATTAGGATGGATAAGATCACACTGAATACCAGCGAGGTTGTACAAAATTGAATGAGGGCTCAGTAACTACCTTTTAGCTTTAGCTAGACAGTGAATGCACCACTCGTACTGTAGCTCTTGCCCTAAAATCCTAATTATTAAAGGAGCGCTGCACTGTTTTTACACATAAAGGTCAGTTTGCATGTCATGTTGAGAACTACTAAGTCTGTGAAAACAGTGTCTTCTGTGGCTGTGGAGGAGCATAACATCTGTACTTTACTAATGCCAGTTACAGTACGTAAACAAGCGTAGTTATTTTACGTAAGAGACATACTTATTTTAACCCAAACCACGATCTTTCCTATAAACCTAACCAAGTAGGTTGGTTGCGTAAGTAAACCTTAAAACTAAGTAAACCTATGTTGGAGGTTTATTTTGAAAATAGACTGTACGCATATAAGGGCCGGAAAATGGTTTCCTATGAACACGGAAGTTTATTTTGAAATGACACTATGCATGCTATGACTTTCAAATACATGGGCGTTCGCCAGGCACAGAGGCTCTAACAAAAAGATGCTATTAAGTTGCATTATGGGAAATGTAGGATCCAAGTCCTCTCACTTTAATAGCAGGTGGATGATGAAGTGAATGCACACTATTATCAGTTCTTGTTGTGCTTGCCTAAAATTAATATTATCTGAGAAAACCATTTTAAGTGCAATATGAAATACCGACTATCGATTCTCTGACTTTGCGCACATGTAAAGTATGTACCAGTGGCAATAATGTACGTGCCTAGAAAGTTAAATTCTATGATATTTTAAAAATCTGTTTGTTTCTGAGCTTTTGATTTATGAGAAAATAATCTCATAAAACGCACATAATAGATTGTTCATAATAGATTTGCAGGGCAAAAGTGAAATGTTTTAACATGAAATTCTGTGTCTTTTGACATCCAGCTGAATTGATTTAGACGTTTGTTGACAGTCTGAAGTGGCCGTGAACTGTGGCCTTTGCTGCACATCATTTATCTGAGCTGATGAGTAATGTCGACAGCCGTGTTAATAGCGGCTTGGATAGCAGATGACAGGATGTATGAGAGTCTTTTGAGCGTCCGATCATGATGAGAGTTCAACCTCGGGCTGCTGTCACGCTGGATCCATTTGTCGGCTGAGATGTACTGTGGAGAGGAGCTTCAAGCCTTCGTCACCAGCAGATATAGTAGTTCTGTATTATTTTTGTTGACATTTTCATAGTGTAGATGGTTGTTTTTCTACACACGCCATAGCTGAATGAATTAACAGAACAGTTAGTCGTGTTGCACCATCTGTATCTGCGTATCACCCAGAGCTACTGGATTTGTTTCAGATGAGTGGCTGAAACAGAAATAGCTGGACTGTTACAAATTATGTTTCACTTGGGATTGCAGCGAGGGCCAAAGAGCTGGTGAACAGGTCAGAGCTCTGGCACATCGCTGTTTAAGCTCTGATGTGACCAGTGCTGCTCCAGAGACCCGCCTTAGAGGGCAAGTGGAGCGGGAAACTGTTGATTAACTACTCACTCTGGGAAAAATCATATTGTAGCATCATGTCTCGATTATTGTCAAACAGTGCGACACATTCATGTTTGATCGAGTGTGATGCTTTTAACCCAGAGTGGCTTTCAGTGGGTGAACAGGTAGGAGTTCATGTCAGTCGATAGAATCAGACATCACTGGCTTTTTGTGTCACACACAGTTGAGATAAAAGCTACTAGATTTAAATTGTTGATAGTAATCAACAATGATCTCTTCATAAGAAATTAGTTTGAAGACTTACTAGTGCAATTGCTCCCAAAGTGGGTGCTGCAGGTCATGGGATAGACTAAGGGGACTGTATTTTTTTCTTCTTTTTAATAACATTTCAACACAGTATATGCTCAAAACAAGTCAACGTCTACATCGACTACATTTAATATGACCCTTTTCAAAAAATACATAACTAAAAAGCATTAAATATCAAAAACCACCTCATTATAAACCCCATAAAATATGCACTTGTGCCGCAGCTAATGGCATGAAAGCCCATGGTTGCTAGTTGTCATAGTAACGCGACACGCTTTCTGGCTTGTTCGTTTTTCAGGTGCAAAATATTGTCGGAGCAAGCGAGGCATCATTCCTATGAAGAGTTGCAGTTATTCAAAAAAGTATAGAATCCACTGGACAAACGTCATCACCATTTAAATAATATGGAGGAAGGATGTCATATCCTAGTCAGTGGGGACCAGGCAGCAACCTCCGGGTCTGAGAAGTGAAGGCAATGCTGAAGTGCTTTAAACTTGCATTCTTTCTAACAGCCAGCAGGGGGCGACTCCTCTGGTTGCAAAAAGAAATCTCATTGTATAGAAGTCTATGAGAAAATGAGCCTACTTCTCATTTGATTTATTACCTCAGTAAACATTGTAAACATGAGTTTATGGTCTCAATCACTAGTTTCAAGTCTTCTTCAATAGAGTATGATGTTCATTTAATAAATTATGGTTCCATTTAGAGTCAAATAGACCATAAATCATGGCTACATTGGATTGACATGTCGCTACCACAGCGTTGTCCGGCCTGGGAGTTGTCTTTGTGTTTTAGTCTTACAACTTTAACCCTTTCACAGTGTGTTTTCAGTTCATGTAAGTTAATTATTTTGGTCGCCTAAACATGTCTAATTCAGCGTTCAGTTGTACTTAGCTCCACCCTCTCGTGTTACTTCTGGTTTAAAAAAAAAAACAAGACGGCGACAGCCAAAAACCAAATGGCTTCAACAGCCAAATGTTGACACAAGGCTTCAAAACGGCACTCAAACACACACAAACCAATGGATGACATCACGGTGACTACGTCCACTTCTTATATACAGTCTATGGATGAAATCAAAGGGGTACGGTTAGTGTATCATAACTATATGGCTACAGGACGAACAATGTGTTGATATGGAACACTGTAAGAATAGATGAAATTGTTGTGGTTGTTTCTCAGCAGCTGTGAGTTAATGGTTCTCTTGGTACTCTTAAGCCATATGTAATGGTTTAACTGCAGTGATGGCACAGCCTGTTTAAGAGCCGCAGGTGCATCTACCTGGCAGGCTGCCACTCGGGCTATTAGCCCACAATCCAACGATCCCTATTCGGGGAGTAGTTGTCTTTTTCACTGCATCAACCACAGCTCGACTTGTATTCCACTCAGCCGCCGATTGCTCAGTGATATGTGTGTTTACCGATGATGAATTCCCACGACTGGGCTGTTGCACTTGTGATTTCGGGCTGTCACACTGGATGAGCTGAGCGATGCGCAGCTGCTCAGCCCTCGGGGAGCGGCGAGCCGGGAGCACATGCCGCCAATTCAGAAGGAAGCAAAATGGTTACAGAGCAGATTATGACATTTTAGTGGTGAGGAGATGAGGGTCAGGTTACCGTCCTGCCGCCAATTGCCTGTAAGAGGAGGTTAAATCGGCAGGAAATACACCAGCTGTCAATTAACTGTCACTTTCACACTGCAATTTCATATGGAGTCAGCAGTTATTTTCTGCAAACTGAAGCACACGCTTTCTTTTTTTTTTAGCCTTTTGCTCAATCATAATTGGACGATATGGGTGCAAACTGCTTGACATAAAGAATATATGGAATGGTGACCTAGAAAAATAAACTGCTCAGTATGTTTCTCCATTAACTTTGTGCTCCATGTGGTCATGAGCTACGGTCGAACGCGCTGCACTAGTATTTAAGAAGTACACTAAAACAGTGGTTCCTAGCCTTGGGGTCCGGACCCTGCCACTCAGTGACAAGATAAATCTGAGGGCTCATGAGATGATTGATTAATCAGAAAAGAAGACTAAAGACATTTCTGTTCTTATGTTAAACTTTTTTTCTTGTGGGATTTTGTATAGTTTATAGCCTGTAAAAGGTTTGGGTTTCTGCATCGCTCACTTATAAACATTCGTGTTGCAGTTAGGGATGCACTGATCCAACTTTTTTCATTCCTGTTACCGATAGCGATACCTGGGCTTTGGTTGTTTGCCGATACCGAGTACCGATCCGATACCAGTGTTTAATTAATAAGCGGTATGCCTCACTGTGGGGAAGTGACTGGGATCATTATTTTATATGTAAGACAACATCAGGCCTGACTTAAACACTGCTTTCCCAATAAATACATAGATATAATGTATTAAAATAATAACTTGTACACCAGCAACTTGGTAAAAAAATCTTCAAAATTAACATAAATTACAGTTGAAGTGTAAACCTTTTTAATACAGCAACAAATTGGTCAAAACTTAAACAGGAATTGGAACAGTGTAAAACTTGACAATTCTCCGAATTGGAAAGCTTCCTTTGCAGCTACATTATGACTGAGGAGCCTGCATATCATGCTGAGAAACATTAAACAGAGAGATTGTCATTTTCATATTTCAACATGTACACCATCCAGATCCTGAGCCGAAAAAGGTATTATTGAGCGACTAAGAACCTCAGGACTGTCAAGAAACTGATATGTCTGCATTCACACACATATAAGGTGCACATGTACTCATACAGACACATTTATTCTAGTGCAGCCACACGCAGACTCTGTGCCTCCCAGTTAGTCACAGTAGCTTCTTCCCAATTCAGTCGATAGGCCTCCATTAGGAGGGGGTAGGCTGTCAAAGCAACCTGTGACCTCCTCTCGCCCCCTTGGAGCCCACTGGCCTGTGATGTCCGTATCAATATGAATTTCAGCCCTTTGCGCCCATCAGCCGCAATTCCCAGTGTCCATTAGTCTCAAGTATCTGTTTCCTCCAACTTGTACTATTGATTTCGGTGTGTCTTTTGTAACAGAGCATGTACGCTGATCTTAAAGACGAGGACGGCTTGATAGGCCGGGTGGAGTCTGTCATCTGGGGCGTCGGAGTTCCTCCGTTTTCTACTTATTAAATGATTTTCATAACTTCTGTCACTCTGAATGGCACTGCCGCTCGTTTTTTTCTCTGCTCATACTCGCCTTACCGCCGTGTGGTTGTGTGAAGCAGCGGACCATCTGATCCTGGATCAAATGTCATCTAGTTTAAAGTTGACCGGTGCCCTCGAAGGTCAAGGCTTTTCATCTCAGAGGCCACAATGAAATGACCTGTTGTTGCCGTACACAGAGGGATATCACAGCAAACACTGAGGGCACAATATGGTCTCATGTCTCCGGAGACGGCGTTTTTTTTCTTTTTCTAACACTCGCCTACATCTGTTACTGAAAGGTGTCACGCCAGTGTGATGTTAGTCATATCAAAATTATAAGAGTTATGGCTAAATTAGATGTGTTTTATTGATTCTCAGAAGGGAAATTAATGTGAAATGAGTCAAATAAATGAGTTAATGATAAAATAAAATAAGAAATTAAGGAAGTTACATCGAAAAGATGTATATGCTTGTCATATACAAGATTTGTTCATTGTGCAAACAGCTTTCCAAATATATATGTATGTATAGAGTGTGAGTGCAGCCTTATTGAGGTTGTGACTCATTAAGAGTCGAGTTTATTATTGCAATATCTATAGAAAAAAAAAATAAAAAATTGGTCAAATTCATCTTGTACTTTTTGTCTCTTTTTGGCAAATGAATTACACTCAAAATACAAGTGTAGGGAGGTGGAGAGAGAAACATGACTGGAACCATAACTATATATATATATTTAAAATGATTTTAAGAGGCGCTGGATTATTTACACGATATTATCATTTGTGTATTATTAACACAATATCAATATTTAATTTTAAAATATCCTGACAATCGTCAAAACCAGTATATTGTGACACTAATTTATATACATGCAACTTTAGTGGATTAAAGGGTTTTTGCCTGGTTTGGTTAGAAAAGTAACCAACTAGTGGATATAGGATTTAAGGAATATGTCTAGAAATGATTAAAGTGAGTGAAGCTATCTGAATGTAAATGTGACTCAAAGAAAACGGGCTCCAAAACACAAAGTTGTTTGTGAATTATTATTCATTGTTCATCTTATTGTATTAGTCAAATGTGTCGTTTGTGAGCATTTTCTTTCCAAACGCACCATGGAAAAATTATTGTGTTAGCCCTTATACACCACAGGATGTGACATACTGGTGGTGATGATCTCACCACTTTTGATTTGATCACACATAATCTCCTGCAGCAGATGAAGTTTGTGGTGAGATTATTATTTTTGTTGTTTCCAAGGTCAAGAATGAACTTTCGATCTCAATTTTTAAGACCACATAGACAAAGACATTAGCTATTTGCTCACCCAATTTCCACCAAAATTGAAAGTTACTCAGGCTTATTCCTCAGACATGACCTCAGTGTCCTCACTGGTAGCTTTGGCTCGATTTGATATAAAAGGGAGTAACATTTATTGGTGGAAATAGCCTGGTGCAGTTAGTATTAATCACAGTAATAACATATTTTTACAACCGTTAACCTTAATTAGTGGAAATAATACAAACATAAATGCATAAATAGCCTCCCCGAGGTGTCTTCCTCCCCACTGTGCATCTCCAAAGTGTGAAGAGCATATGCTGACATTTGGCCGCTCTTCACCGCTGTGGCATATTTGCCACTAGGGGGCCTTCGGGGCTGAGATGAGATCCCCCCCTCGACACAGCAGAGCGGCTCCTGAGAGAGGAAGATGGATGACCTTTGGCTTTATTTATGTCGTCGCCACTCATGCAGGACCTTTTCATCAGATACGGTCATTGTAATCCCTCAGCCCCCATTCAATTTACAGAGGCACTCTGTCACTGCAGACCACTAAAGTCGACCAAATTAATGGATCAATAAGCCCTCTGAAAGCCTGGCGGGAGGATCCAGATCACCCCCCGGTCGCTATCAAGTTACGGGTCATAATGAATGGGGTGTTGTTTATGTTGTAAAGTGCAGCGTCACCGAGTCCTTTGAACAAACCAGCCTCTTGGCCGGAGCTTTGCACACCACTGCAGAGAGTTTTCAGAGATGTGATGAGAAAATGTGTAAAAATGGTACCACTTTTTGATGATGCAACCATTATAAAAAGTTGTAACGGTCGTTATTAATAGTTAATACATCTTTATACATGATTTATAAGCCATTAATCAGTACTTTTTTTTTCTGTTGCCAGGTTGGTGTTGATCCTCCTGCATGACATGATGTAAAACCCTTTTATTAATGACTTACTAGGCATATATTTACAGTTTTATCATCAACATTTATGAGGATTAACACCAGACAAAGGGATATTTTTTACAATTTGGCATCCCAAATGGCGTTTTTATTAATCGCTTATAACTAACCTACAGTATATATCATTAGAAAATGATTTATTAGAAATACTAAAACCATTTTTTACAACTTTTAAACCATTTATGAAGGGTGCCTTTGTTGTAATGTGGTTCCACAAAGATGAGAGAAAACCTCTAATAATTTATCAGTATGTTGGTGAAAGTCTAAAACAGGTACGCAAACTTCACATTTCACAGAATTAATTGATTGTTTTAAAAAATGCATAAAAACCTGATAAACCTTTGATACCCTAAGAAATATAACTGAAAAAATGCGGCAGCAGAACAACAAATCCCTCTGGGTGTCGTCTCAAAATGTGTCATGTTTTCCATCTTTACCAGTTAATTCACTTCCTGTTGAGTTTTGTATTAGTGGGAAAGCACAGCATTTGGTTTGGAGCAAGTTATTCTTTGTTCTGCTTTTATTGCTCATTATTTGCAAATTTCAGCAGAATTGTTCTGAGGCACCTGAAATTTAATTTCACTTTAGGATGATGTCACAACTATTGAACATTTTGCTTTGGGTGAGAATGAAATTAAGGATAAAAATCCGACTATTTCCTGGTGGATTAGTGGGTCAAGTGAAACCATCTAAACACCACGATGGGTTTGATTCCAGTTCATGCGCTGCGTGTTGTTCATTCTAGTTGTGGTTGGCCAGCAGCAGTCTGGAGGAGGTTAGAGAGATGATTTTGTGACCTGATGCTGTTCTCTAATGTGATTTTAGGTTGTTTCCCTGGAGTCTTTCAGGTGTCATGTATCAAAAAAAAATTCACTCCTTAATAGGGCGGTTCTCCATCAAAGAAACTTGACTACTCATACGATTTTATCGACTAATCGCTTTGTTGATTTAATCGACAGATCTGTGAAACTGAGTTTCTCCACAAAGAATCACATAAAAGCACCACTTTAAATCTTGTGTTTACCAGAGATGTGCTCATAAGTTTCTTGTAAATAAGTCATTCAGAATGAAAAAAGTATAAAAAACTACTAGTCGACTAAAGAAATCTTAGTAGACTAGGACCAAAGCGACCGATCAGTCGACTAATGGACTAAGAGGGGGCAGCCCTAGTGACAGCTGAGCGGTGGGATGAAAGAAAAGATCATTAAATGTAGTGATGCGTCCTTGTATTCAAATTATTCAATAACTACAAAGCCTGACTAAAACTGAAACTGATATAAAGTAGCCTCTACTGTATACATCAAAATACGTTAGTTTCAGCGTCTAAACATTTGACTATTTTTTTTTTAAATTCCGACATATAAAGTTACAAACCGGGAGAATCTATTTCGAGGTGCTCACTTCTATGGATTATTAGATGGGTGTAAAAATCTCCCAATTGTATCTTCAGTACAAAAGATTAACAACAGCTTCAGCTAAATATCTTGCTCTTCGATAAGCCTGAGTACACAAAAACATAAATGTGAGAACTACGACTCCAAGGTGCATTTTGGGTAAAGGCCTTTACACACACGGGATTATTTGTCGCACCTCAACACATTTTTATCGAACTGTTGTTTTTGTCATGAATACTTTCATACAGAACGCAGATAAACGCCGCGAAAAAGCAAACCTTTTTTCCGGAACAACGTTGACTTTCTGAGCTTTCGCACCGCGAATAAAGGCATCAACCAATCACGTTATTGTTTCTTAGAAATAAGTTATCAGCATGAAAAAGCATAAACAAAATGACTAATCGACTAAAGAAATCTTAGTCAACTAAGACAAAAACGTCCGATTAGTTGACTAAGAGAAGGCAGCCCATTAACCTTGAAATATTTCAGTAATTACAGTAAGTATGTGACACGTGTTCACTGCAGCTGTTGTGAGGCTGGATTAGCTAAACCCTAAACTAGGCCTGACAAAAAACTACTTAAAGCAGCTCTAATCAATGTTTTTATATTAACAATGGGTCAAATGACTACTTCTAACGTAAAAGGAGGCACTTGTAGTGATGAACCCATCGAAAATCACCCGACTCTGTAGTTCACCTCAGCTCTACGGAGCTCTACAAAGCAAAGTGTTTGCTCATACACTTCTACAACAGGGTTTATACATGAACAAACCACTGTTATGGCTGTATCTTGTCTTCTGGCAGCTTTTAAAATACTGATTCTCCGGCTCATTTGCCAACTCTCCACTGTTAACTATCTGCTACTAGTATTTCCCAGCTGTTCCAGCTCACTTCTAATGCATCATGTTAAGAAAATGAAGCTCAGCCTTCACAGTTAGTGGCTTCTCCAGAACCAGCCTGCCTCGAGGCAGCTCTAGAGGTAATTGGCAGTAATTATAAATCCCATCTGAGAATGCACAAAGAACGCTCACGGCAAAACAGGCCTGTTTTTCAGCGTAGAGCGCCAAGTAGTGTGAACAAAGATTTAATGGCTCCTTAAACAACTATTCAGACGTTCGGGTCTAGTTACGAACAAGGCCAGTGGTGAATGATCGATGTGGAAATCTCAATCAAAGTTGTCACTCTGTGCTAAGGAGATGAAATGAGACATGACAACCTGTCAACCTCTTTGAGACGAAGACGAGATGATGATGATCCTTTAGCTAACACGTGCTCAAGTGTAGAACACATAATACAAAGCAGTGATATGCAGTGCCGGGCTCAGGCTGTCTGAGCGGCAGGGGCGGAAAATATAAAAAGGGGTACCAGCTGCACACTTTGTGGCACTATAGCGCGCAAAAAGTTTTCTAACAGCCTTTATGGCTTTAAGGACACCCTAGAGTGGACTTTGTCACATTTTCTCTATTGGAGGGCACTCTAGTGGGCACTTAATCACGTTTTCTCCATTTAAGGGCGCCCTAGAAGGCATTTCATCACATTTTTCTCTACTGGAAGGGCACTCTAGAGGGCACTTGATTATGTTTTCTCCATTTAAGGGCACCCTAGTGGGCACTTGATTATGTTTTCTCCATCTAAGGGCACCCCTAAAGGGCACTTTATCACGTTTTCTCCATTTAATGGCATCCTAGAGGGCACTTTGTCATGTTTTCTCCATTTAAGGGCACCCTAGAGGGCACTTGATCATGTTTTCTCCATTTAAGGGCACTCTAGAAGGCACTTTGTCATGTCTTCTCTACTGGAAGAGCACTCTAGAGGACACTTTGTCATGTTTTCTCTACTGGAAGAGCACTCTAGAGGACACTTTGTCATGTTTTCTCTACTGGAAGAGCACTCTAGAGGGCACTTTGTCATGTTTTCTCCATTTAAGGGCACTCTAGAAGGCACTTTGTCATGTTTTCTCCATTTAAGGGCACTCTAGAAGGCACTTTGTCATGTTTTCTCTACTGGAAGAGCACTCTAGAGGGCACTTTGTCATGTTTTCTCCATTTAAGGGCACCCAAGAGGGCACAGCATCATGTTTTATCTATCATAGGGGCATCCAACAAGACACTTTTGCGGCGTTATTTCCAACATGGAGGCACCAAGGGGGGGCGGTAGGACCCCCACCCACTGAGCCCACCAGTGCTAATATGATTGCAGTATGTACAAACATTGGTCTCCATTCACTCTCTGTGATCTAAAATGACTTCACAGGGACGTCTGATGGTAAAACGAAGCCATAGCAGTCGGGTCACATCTCCATATTTGCATGCTAATGGCATGAGAGAAACTCCCACCACAATCATTCAGTGGGACCACATCATCACTTGCAATTTGGGGATCAATGATTTCAAACAATAGCGCTCGGCATTCATGCATTTAACACAGAATGGAAACCATGTGCCGTGTGGTTCACTGATGGTCAAACTGGAGGAACGTGCTGACAGCTCTGGATGGCCTTGAGGTGCACATCAGCCCGGAATAACTCTGCCAGACTCGCAGCTCTATTTCTTTGTAGAAAAACAGTCTTTGTTGCCACTGTTGGCAGTAAGTCAATCGCATGTATTAAGCTACCCCACAATGCTCGCCAGTCATCGATAGCCCTAAATGAGTGCATATGGTGTCTTGGCTTTGGGCGTCTTTTTGATCAGGTTGAGATTTTAATGGATTTTTCTTCGCCTCTGACAGACGAGGGTGGGGGGGCAGCCCAGCCCGGGGCAGACTGCAGGCAGCCGGTGGGGTCACTTGAACCTTGTGGTTGCAGAGCAAAGTGCTGAGACACAAAGAGCCAACGCTGCGCTCACAAGTGTCCGACAGCGGGAGAGTCAGGAAGTCTGGCGACTGTAAACCCCACCCGACCCCACCACACCCCCCCGCCCATCTCAGACACACTCCAAGACACGCCAAGCGGGCACTTCTGCACACGAACCTGTACTACTGCACTTGTGAGGACATTTGTATTGACTTACACTCATCCTCTGCAGACTAATTTTAACTATAACGGCTCGATGTACAACCGCGACCTTTAACCCTTAATCCATAATTTAGAATTTAAAGGCACAATCTGTGATCCAACAAAAGTGTTACCCCACCACCCGAAAAAACACAGAATTATCACGAGAAGGAATCTGAATTATTGGTGTTTTATTATTAACTATTAGTGTTACATCATTAATGTTTGTAAAGGTCATTACACACCGGTGGTGTTTTTTTTCGTGCAATTAATTCACACGTCAACATAGTTTTTGGAACTGCTGTTTATATCATGAATTTCTTTTGGAACTCAGCCGGTTTTCTGAGTTTCGCACCACAAATAAAGGCGTCAACCAATCACGTTGTGCGGAACGGGTTGAGTTACGCCGATATTTATTAAACAACAACACGGAGGCTCCGTAGTTTGATCAAAGACGGCAGACTCCTTTCAACCTTGACAAATGATGCGCAGACTAGATCCACTCCTTCCGTTCTCTCCTTTCACAATAAAAGCCCTACAGACATGTAGTATTCACAGGCGACTTTTGCATTTTTGTGACGTTAATCATCACGCCCCAAAGCCTTAAAATTAGCCTTTATTTTAAAATATAATCAGATTAGAAATGCACAAAATGTTGATTTTCCCATCAATGATTAAAACTATAATTATTTAGGTGAAAATACTTTAAATCTATATGGTTGAAAAAAATACCGATCGGCCCTTTAACCCTAAAACCAAAAACACTATATTATGCACTAATATATCAGATTTAGTGATGTGCTTGAAAATAAAGTTTTTATAGTTTCTACATTATAAATCTGTAAACACAGGCACGCGCGCACACACACACACACACACACACACACACGCACATTCATACCTATAAACTAACTATTCTTTTCTGTGCTTGAAGGCTCAATTTTTGAAGTTGGAACATTTAAGTTTTTGCGTGTAAAACATTTTGTAAGTTTTTGCATTCATAATAAATTTACATGCAGAAACTTCAATACTTAAACTTTAACCAATTTAAGATCAGACATGCCAGCTTACAACACAGAGTTTGCAAGTAGAAACTTAATTGTGCAAACTCACTAAACTTAGATTACAGGTACAAAACTCTATTTTCAAGCACTACAACTTTGACTGCATTTTTGTCCCAGATGTGACGATGGAAACAGGTTTTTGTCTCTACAACGTGATGAATGTACACCACATAGTATATTCACAGATCTCCCAGTACACTCTCTATGAGGTCTCAGTGCATTATGGAAAAAAATATTTGACTTAAGACTTAAATTGTATCATGTTACTACCAAGAAGTCAACAATAATTGGCATGGTTCAAAATACATCTCACAATTAACACTATTATAGAGTTTCTGTAATTTTAATTGACAGTATATTCTACACCAGTTTTACTATATATCACTTATTTAAATACACTGTTTATTTCATGTCCTCAGTTATTCAGTATAAAGTGACTACAGTATAATAAATGCTATAAATCTAAATAGGATTAATGTGAATGGTGGTAAAGCCGGGAGATAATCGCTGTCCGAGTTGGATTATTGACATTTTAAAGGGCGTCCTGCGTGTCTGTTGGACAATAAGACGCTACAATCCAATTTAACTGTGTAGCATTAAAGGCTTAGAGGGATCTGCAATAGTTTACAGTTGGTACCATGCTATTAAATATGTAAAAATATATACTGCTAATTAGATATTATAGCTCTGTAATTACAAGGTTGCTCTCACTTAAATGTCACTTTGATTTGTTGAAATACACTGGTGCAAAAAAAATAGTATTAAAAAGAGAATTGCCCATGTTTAAACTTTTTTTTTTACTAGTTTTTTTATTTAAAAAGTGTCACTATTATTCTTCTTTTCTTTTAATATTTCAGATTTTTAGACAGACAAGATGAAATCAATATCATATCAATGCGTAAAAGATCCAAAGTGTTAAAGAGTAACTCCTTTCTTTCAATTTTTTGCATTTTATACTACAACATATTCAACAACAACTCATTTCCTTCTGAGTGTAATAATGTAGATACAGTAGAAACTCACCGTGCACTGCGAAGGTGGACAGGAATTTAGTAGAGAAAACAACAGATTTGCAGGCAGACTAAGTGGTTGAGTGAACAGGTTAACAGCGACGGGGCCTTGAATGGCTGTGACAGGGAGAAAGCAGCGAGAGGCTCCAGCTCTGAAGGGGGAAGTGACCCGGAAACGGTGTGTAAGTGCAGCTTGCTGGGCCCTTTAGGAGAAATCTCTCCAGAAGCACTGATGCAGGTCCACCTAAACACACATTTCTCTTATTTCTCTCACTTTTCTCTGCAGAGATGCATTACTCAGCTACACTCCTGCACGCTCATGCTCTCTAAAGAAAACCAGATAGTGGTTGAGCCTCTGACTGTTCATCACCAGACCTGTAACAAAAACGTGTAATTCTCTGATGAGAGCAGATTTTCAGCACTCGGTTGAGGAGAAAGAAAGAAAGAGCTTCTTGATGGTCAAGAACTGAAGTTGTCAGTCTAAACAGTGTGAATGCAAGTGACATTAGTCACATTGTAAATCTTGCTACACAAAGCTGATGATGTGTAAACTGTTCGACAATCAGTGCTCAGTGTTACGCAGTAGCCTGGTCTGTCATTGGTTGTTTCTGTTTTTCTACTCGTGTTAAGAAGCATTTTGCAACTTTATTTGTTCTTTGATTTAAATTGTGATTCAAGTAACGAAGTTTCCACGATATATAAAAGACTCACCAAGAGACTCACAGTCCAGTGGACCCAAAGACTGTGATTTTTGGTGTTGTTGTTGTTATAATAATATACTTATTGTCACGTTGAACAGAACATTTACAAGCAGTTGGCCGAACTTTGTCCCGTATAGCCTGACCTTTCTTTTATCTTATGATATCTTATCATCCATCCAGTCCAAATTATAAACGTATTGTGTTTCATATCAATTAGTTGTCCATATGTTTAAAAGCAGTAACTCAGGGTGTGATGGGAACTTTCTGTGACCGGCATATAAATGTTGATTTTCTACCACTTTTCTTTCTCATCCAGTGTTTTCTTTAATGCACTAAAGATTAACTACTGTCCAAAACATACCAGTAGATAATCTTAAGGGAACAAACCTTAACATATATCTATTTTTTCAATGTTAAATTTAATTTTAGAGGGGTAGATGTTCTTAAAGAATATGTCGTGAAGTTCTTCATTGGTCGAATGAAACACTACAAACATTAACCAACCTGATATGGTACATTTTACTACATTCTGTTAATTAATACAGTCATAAATTGTTGTGGACATTTTTTCTTTTCTTTTGTTTCTCCCCTCACTTGCGTAAAAAAAAGTCCCTCTGCTGTCTTTATAGATGTTGATCTGAAATTAGGCTATTTGTACCTGTTTTTAGCAGAAATGCCTTCAGTGGTAAAAACTAAAACTAAAAAAATCTTCTGTCCCACCACATGATATTTCACCTCACACTGCTGCTGCAATACTTTTAACAATCCAAACTGTATTCACTATATGTGTATAGGTATATCATTTAAGAATAGTCATATTTTAGTTTAGTTAAAGGCGAGATTTTGCCCCATTGTTTCCAGTTTTATTAACGTTAAGGGCAGTTTCTAATGAAATGAATGTCAGAGTAGAAAATGCTGAACAAAGTTACTTATGAAGCTACATGTAAATGGTTTCAACAGATTTGGTCTTTCGATAGATGGAGCAGGAAAATACAGACAAAAATGTCTAAATGCAGTTTTAAGAGATAAATGATCCAGTTTGCAAGTATTTGATTTTAAAAACACAGTTCAGGATGGAAACAATAATCAGACAGGCAGCAAAAAGGGACCATTGTGAGTTATTAAAAGTGAACATTTTACGCTTTGGTGACGACGAAGATGCTGATCACTAAAACAAAAAGTTTTATAAAGTTCTCTGTTTATGCAAGTAGGCTGAAGTACACTAAGTACATTTACTCAAGTAGTGTGATTCAGTCCAATTTTGAGGTACTTTACTTGAATATTTCCATTGTATTCCATTTTTTACTACACATTTCTGAGGCAAATATATTGTACTTTTTACTTAATTTATTTGATAGATTGAGTTACTTTGCATTTTTAGATTATTAACACAAAATATAAATCAACTAATAGATTATGATATATTATTATAGGTTAAACTACACAGCAATTTATAAAGTAGTTAAAAAATAGCCCGAACCTTTATACCAGCTGCAACATTAAAGTGCACATTAATGCATCAATAATCCATTAATCCAATATTCTGAAATTGACTATTCTGCATAATAAGTACTTTTACTTTTGGTACTTTAAGTATATTTTGATGCTAATACTTTTGTACTTTTAGTTAAGTAATATTTAGGATGCAGGACTTTTACTTGTAATACAGTATTTTTTCTACAGTGTGGTATTGCTACTTTTATTTAAGTAAAATATCTGAATACGTCATCCACCACTGTTTAGACACTATGATGCAATTAGCCTACAAGGTAAAAGTGAATAAATTAAAACTCAGAGAAGTGAACTATTGCTGTAATTTATATTCTGTGATAAAAAGCTAGGATTATTTCACAATGCACTTCATGACTCTCGACTTTGGCTCTGCAGAGGAAAAATCTTAACTTGAACTTTGTTGTTGCCTCTGATGACAGAATTGTATGCTTTCTAAACTGTCTTTGATTTATTACTCCCGACCAAATGCACAAAAAAAGGGGAAAAAATATCATGAAACACAATGAAAAGTCCAATGCGGAAATCGATTTGTTACTTTTGTCCAAATTCAGCTCGAGTCGACACACTGTCATTGCAAATATTACACTTTTTATTGCAAAATTCGTCATCATGATATACTAATAACTGTATTCACAGTTTAACAGTCCGTCATATGAAAAGGTCACGTGAAAACAAACGATAAGTGTTTAGATCATTAAAAACAACAACACCAATAATAAGGCCATATAAATACAAATGAAGTGTTGCCCCAAAGAAACTAATTTTTGTTTGAAAATTATTATTATTGCGTAGTAATAAAGTTGATGCAACATTAAGGTACATTCATTCAGATGACATTATACTGCGCGAAATAAAAAAAAAACTGCTCGGAGGAACTTTAATGCATGCACGTTTTTTCTTTCTATTCAAAATGCCCTAAGGAATAATAATGATAATGATAATGATAATAATTACAATAATAATAATAATAATGGTAATAACAATAATAATAATTATTATAATAATAATAATGATAATACAAATAATGATGATAATATAATAATAATAATAATAATAATAATAATAATAATAATAATAATATAAAAACAATTTGGAGAAGGACAAAAAGTGGCACATGCATGTCTTGGATTAGTTGATATGTTGACATCAAAATTGGGAGGATTTTTATGAAGTTAAAAAAACAAAACAAGAGAGAGTGTTTGTGTCCGACACTGTCATCTGATCCCAAAAAACCTCAGTCTGCGTCAAACAGGCCAAAGTATTTGCCAGTGTTGGAGAAGTAGATGTAAGGCGCTGCGGTCGCAGTCGGGTACACCACGGGGAAATGCATGGGTAACAAACATCCGCCCTGCAGCAGGCTGCTGCTGTCTTTGTAAAAAGTCTGTAATTGCACGTTTTTGCCCTGCTCTGAGAGCTGCTGCTCCTCCATGTCCGTGGACAGCAGCTGCCTCTTCAGCTTGTTGCGCCGGTTCTGGAACCAGATCTTCACCTGCGTCTCGGTGAGCTGCAGCGAGCCGGCGAGGCACGCTCTCTCCGAGCTGCTCAGGTAGCGCTTCAGGTCAAACGTGGCCTCCAGCTGGAAGATCTGTCTCTTGGAGAAGATGGTGCGCGTTTTCTTCTTCACCATGGCTTTAGAGTCCTCCACGGTGTTGGTTTGCTGCTGCTGCTGCTGCTGCTGCTGCTGGGACTTGTCCTCCTCGGCGGTGTGCTGCGCGCTTTGCACCCCGGGACAGGAGCCTCTGGTGTCGGTCAGAGGCGGGCTGTTCTCCCGATGCACTCTGCTGGGCTTCGTTTGCGCTGTGAAAGAAGTCATAGTATAGTAATTGAAAAAAAGTCAGTATAGTTTGTCGAACAAATATCATAAAAAAAGTCATAGTAAAGTATGGAAAAATAAAACGGCATAGTATAATATGTCGGAAAAAAAGTCATAGTATAGTATGTTGGAAAAGAGTCATAGTATAGTATGTCGAAAAAAAGAGAGCTTTGATGCAACGAAAAAAAAAGTCAAACTTGTTTTCTTTTCTGCGTGCAAACACATACACAAATAAAAATATAATCAGCGACTTATGATCCTCGATCTTCACCCCTATAATTTGATCCATCTTCATCTTTACGCACAACTCATGCAGGACACAAGTCATCCAGCATATAGTCTTTTCTCTTATCTCCCTTCAGGGTATGTTTATAGGCAAAGTTGTTTCAAGTTTCAAGTTTATTTGTCATATGCATTGAAAAGTACAGTGTACAGTGAAATGCAATGAAATGCAATGAAATGCCAATTTTACCCTGGCTCTCTCTCACAGCCCTTAAAATCTATAAATAGTACACTAGATAAATACTACAGTTAATAAGACAATACCTGAGAATAAAATTATAAAACAACCTAAAAACATCCATAAAACAATCCACAGCTCGGCATTCATTTAGTGCTACTGTTCAGTAGTCTGACCGCCTGTCTGAGGGTAAAAACTGTCTCTGAGGCGAGAGGTCCGAGCTCTAATGCTCTGTAGGCGCTTCCATAAAGGGAGATAAGAGAAAAGAGTATATATAGAATGAAACGACAAAACGAGCTTTGATGCAACGAAAAAAAAAGTCTAACTTGTTTTCTTTTCTGCGTGCAAACACATGCACAAATAAAAATAATCAGCTACTTATGATCCGCGATCTACACCCCTACAGTGTAATAAATCATGATCCATCTTCATCGTATTTATTGTCATCGTATTAAATACAACGAGGTTCACAGTTGACACTTCTGGTCAGTGCTTTAAAACAAATACTTGACAAGACTAAACGAGGCAGATAAAAAACATAAAACAGGTAAAAACACAAACACAGTTATAAAGCAAATAAAACAGCTAAAGTAGATGTAATAAATAAATATAAACCGAAGTGTCACACTAGAGGTATACAAATAGATGTAATGTAAACAGAGGTAATTGCACTTGTAAAATAGGTAGTTAATAAATAAAATGTAAACAAAGTTGCATTTGAGGTGTATATTGCATCAAAGGATATATTGCACAGATAAATTATGCACAATATTGCACAGAACTTTACGCACAGTTCTGCCTTCAAACATATCAGCCTAAAATTAAATAGTAAATACTTTCTTTATGTGTATAAATTCCCAGTTACCTGTCTCATCCCTCCTCCGGACGTCCCACACCTCCTCACATTGTAAATCCCCCTTCCATCCTCGGTCTCTCCGCTCCTCCTTGGACGCGTCGCGGTCCTTCAGGTTCAGGATGCTGTCAATAGTGAAGGTCAAAGAAGCGCTCCGACCCGGACCCGGACCCGGACCCGGGGCGTCCTCCTTGTTCATGCTCCCCGGCATTTCATCCGCTCGACCTCCGAGATATCCCCGAAACACCGACGCGCTCGTCTCCGTACGCTCCGAGCAGCATCGCGCCTCAGCTGCGACTATTGCGCGCAAGAGGAAGAGGTTGGAGAGCGAGGAGCGACCCGGAAGACTGCGGTTTCGCAGCTTGTGATTGGAGAGGGTTGTGGGGCAGGATGAGGGCGGGATGCAGATTTATACGTCTGGCTGCCATATTGGAGCTTTAAAGGTCCCATATCGTGCTCATTTTCAGGTTCATACTTGTATTTTGTGTTTCTACTAGAACATACATTCATGCTGTAATGTTAAAAAAACAACTTTATTTTCCTCATACTGTCGACCTGAATATGCCTGTATTTACCCTCTGTCTGAAACGCTCAGTTTTAGTGCATTTCAACGGAATTGCAACAGAATTGCTTTGCCCGGTAACAGTTTGGGTCCATGTTTACTTCCTGTCAGCTGATGTCATTCATATACACTGCAACAGGAATTAAACTGGGACACATTTAGAATGTTTATGTTTAAAACCGTGTAATGGTCTAAATATTGTATATTTGTGACATCACAAATGGACAGAAATCCTAACGGCTTGTTTCAAACGCACAATTACTGAATACGGGTTGTGTGTATTTCTCTGTATATTGAGCACTTCGATACTTTCACAGTATTTATATATCACTTAAACCTGTCTCACTTTTTACAATATGGGATCTTTAAACACTTTTCTGTCAGCGGAATTCACGCCTGCTGGTTTCATGCAGCCATACTGAGCAAACTGGAGACGTTTGAGCTGCTTTTATTTAGAGTTGGAGTCAGTAACACTACAGGGCTGCTTGATATCCATCTTTTTTCACATGACAAGCTTGACAACTCTTCAGGTCATGAGAATTAAAGGACCTAAAATATGTCTTTAAAACATTGTTTAACTTCCTCAAGTTCTCTAATGCTTCTATATTTCTTGAGACATGTAAACTTTCTTTATTCCAACATCTGAATTGGTTCATAGCCCTTTCTTAACTTATACAAGCTACCTTTCTTTGCAAATAAGGGCAGAAAACACTTTTAAAAAAGTTGCCTCGAAACCACCAAACACTTTGTGCATACATTTTTATTCACACGTGAACATATCGGTGTACAAAGCTCTGTATTAAAATCCTCTTAAATAAGAAATATGTGTCAAAGAATATTGCTTGTTTGTGACTTTTGATAGCTTCGAGCATGGGTACTGTACGTACCCATGCTCGAAGCTATCAAAAGTCACAAACGCATCTTTCAAAAACAATGTTGTAGATCAGTCCGAGGACACGGTGCTTAATATTCCCAAATTATGTGTGTATTGGGCTCAAATAAGTGTCACAAAGATTCAGGGCTTCTGTTATCATGTTGAGCCCTCATCCTCATCCTCATCTGCAACCGCTTATCCCGTTAGGGGTCGCGGGGGGGCTGGAGCCGATCCCAGCCGACATTGGGCGAAGGCGGGGTACACCCTGGACAGGTCGCCAGTCCATCACAGGGTTATCATGTTGAGGAAGAATTTAAATACCTCTGACTGTATATCACCCTGTGTAGCGACGACCTGAAGTACACATTAAAAGCAGAAATATACATTGTACACATTTACAATTTGAAAATGGAAATTTTGGCCCAGATTTTGACTGTAAAGCACACACACACACACACACACACACACACACACACACACACACACACACACACACACACTGAATTTGTGCTCAGATGTTCACGAACATCCGTTTTCTTGGTGTTGAACATTGAAATAGTTTGTGCACTAATTCTTATTTTTACGTTCTCAATTATTTTTTTACAACTAAAACGATTAGTTGTCAACTATTAAATTAATCGCCAACAATTTTGATAATCGATTCATCGGTTTGAGTAATTTTTTTTAAGAAAACAAAAGTCAAAATTCTCTGATTCCAGCTTCTTAAATGTGAATATTTTCTGGTTTCTTTTCTCCTCTATGACAGTAAACTGAATATCTTTGAGTCGTGGACAAAACAAGACATTTGAGGACGTCATCTTGGGCTTTGGGTAACACTGATCGACATTTTTCAGCATTTTCTGACATTTTATAGACCAAACAACTAATCGATTAATTGAGAAGATAATCGACAGATGAATTGACAATGGCAGATTGTTAGTTGCAGCCCTGGCTGATATACAGTACGTCATAGGTTTGCTTCACAAGCTCAAAATCTCATTGACCCTTATTTGACCCCACATGTGTGGGTCATCCATACAATATCTGTGAAAAATAATCACATAATAGAGCTCTGCTTGAAAGCTGTGTGACCTGGTGTGACACGTCCTCCATGTAGGCCGGAGGACTGCAGGACTGTGGGCAGCTCAAACAGCCAAAAACATCCGTCATAGTCACTACACTGAATGCCCAAATCACTTAAGGGGAAAACAACAGTGGGGGAGAAATAGTCTTGTTTTCAGGGTTTTAAAGCAGCCATTCAAGGATCTTTATGACCCACATCATGATCGTGATCCACCTTTAGTTGCTTCTAACTTGAACACAGGATAAATTGAGTTTATTTTCTGACTTTACAGGATCTGAAACTGAACTAAAATCGATATTTTTGCAGCATCTTTATTTGATTCATTGGTGTTTAAAGAGTCACAAGTAGGCTCGGCCTCCGCCCTTAAAGTCACACCAGTCCGGTCATCTGTGGCGTTATGAACGACACCGGGTGGCTGAAGTGGGAAGTCAATGGATAGCTAATAGAGCTGGAGAAGCCCACCACCGGTGACGTCACTTGAGGCAGGCCGGAAAGCGTCACGGCCGAGGCGACGTTTTCGCGATACAACACGGGAACTCTGACGACCCTCTGGGTGGCGGCGTAGGGGATGGCGTTGGCGCCACTGCCGCTGGCCTCCATGTCTGCGGTGATCTGCCTCTTCCACTTGTTCCTGCGGTTCTGGAACCAGATCTTGACCTGGGTCTCGGTGAGCTGCAGCGAGGCGGCCAGCCCCGCTCGCTCTGAGCTGCTCAGGTAGCGCTTCAGGTCGAAAGTGGACTCCAGCTGGAACACCTGACTCCGGCTGAACACGGTGCGGGTCTTCTTCTTTCGTGACGCTTTAATGTCACCTGAGAGGAGGAAGAGATTTGACTCAGTGGAACTGGATACAACTCCTCTAACAGTGCAGCTTTAAGGGTGTATCGATATCTGTATATATTGTGATAAAGTCTAAACTGTAACGTTTCTGGAAAGTCAATTGAGTATTGATAAAAAGATCAGTTTTGGGCCAATCCAGGGAATCAAATACCTGAAAAAATGAAGGTGTATACTGATTAATATTACCCACAATGCCTCTGTGATCCCAGGAACTCTTAGCTACACCCCTGCAATTTATATCCTCCTGAGACCCAGCCCATTGACATGTGTCCTCTGTAGTGGACATTTTGTGCACATGCATATCCTCTTACTCTTTTGACCTACTCCATCAACCCCTGGTGTATTGTAAAGAGGACATCCCAGGCTTTCCAGTGATATGGCATGTGTTTTTTGTTTTTTTTAATCAATTTGAAAGTATTCTTGGTTTAATATCACTCTACAGCCATAATCTGTTCATTTTTTTAGTCTTTCCACACTGAAATAGTCCTGTAGTCCACTACAGTGGACAATAAAAATAAAGTTTAACAACCCTAAATAGGAAGGAAATCATAAAAAAAGTAATTGGAAGACACTTTTTAACTCGGTTCCCAGGAGGATATATAAAACTTATATGGACTTTTGTTGCTGATATCCTGTGTAAAACGAATCAAACTCCATCAAACTAAAAAGTTCTGGAAACCTAAATCTTATATTTTTGGATGAGAACAACTATTATGCACAAGGAAGCGTTTCAGGAGGAGAGCGCATGCGTAGTGGACTATATTTTAGTGGACTATATTTGGTGTTGGATGTTTTTCATTCTAGATTTTTAACTGAAGACATGAGAGCCAAAGTGCATTAAGTGAAATTACCAGCACACTGTAGTGATGATCATTGTTGGATAACTTCAGGAACTGCACAGTACCAAAAAGGCAGGAGGCTTCTTGTTAAACGTCAGATTATATTTTAGATGGTGATTGATAAATGGGTTTTATGAAGAGCTTGAATTTGAGTAAACAGGCTAAAAACAACCAGATAGCACAGTATTTTACAAAAATGATGCTGCAGTTGACAATTTCAAAGATCCCCAGGAGAAGAGACCTGTTTTCAACATGAGAACTTACTATCAAAAGTGTAATTAAAGCAAAAAGTCAAACCTCAAACCAAAACGCTAATCTTTAATGTACTTTTTGACATTGAATACAGTTGTTGAACATTTTGCTCAGTGACAATAAACTAAGATACTGACATTTACAGTCACAATAGGACTATTGTTTGAATAATGCTTAAGTCAACATGTAGTGTGCTCTGACCTCACCTGTATCACAGCTGTCTTCTCGCGAGAAGCAGGAGGAGCGCGCGTCGTCCTCCTCTCTGTCATCCGTCAGACTCTCGTCCTCCTTCTCCTTGTCCGTGTGTTCATCCTTGTACGGTGGACCTACAAGGAACGTGGAGAAAATGTCCAGTAGCACATTCTGCACCGAAATGTGCACTTCCACGCTCCAAGATGATAAATAGGCATCAGAATGAGATTGCTGTGTGGATGCCCAACACTGTTGGTTCACTCTATAGGCTGATAATTGAAGTTGTCTGGGTGTTTTACGCACTGAGTAAGGGACAGTAAAACGTGCCACAGCCCATGTGTCATGTCCTCTTGTGGCCTATAAGAACCAGAGTGAGATGTTTTTTTATGAAAATTATAAATAAATGCTGGATTCTGATGTGTAGCCTCATTCTGGTTCAGGTGGTCAATTTAGACCTTTTACGCACGGATAGGTACAAGTTTTATATATACATTTGAGATAATTGTTGTCACGATCTTTATATCCAACCCTGTAAAACAGGTTATCATAAATTATCAGGCGAAATGAGAGCAATGATATACTCTTTTCACATTTTTTTTGTGGTAATTTAAGTGCTCTTTATTTATTTTTTTCACTAATATGTTTATTGGATTTACTTATTTTCACAATAACAATAAAAAACAAACAAAACAACAAACACTGGTAAAGCTCAGATGAAAAAAAAATGAATATAGGAGGTCATAGGAAATAGTCCATATAGTACAGGGAAGTCACAGGATATATGAATTCATGTTCAAGAGACTCCTTGTGAGATAATAAGGAAGAGAGTTCAGGTCCAATATAATTCAGATAAGGCTGCCAACATATTGTGGAACTGATCTACTTTGGCATGTAGAATATTTGTGAGATATTCCAAAGGGACCATCTCAAATATCACTTTTCGCCAGCCTTGGACAGAGGGTTTCTTATCACTGATCCACTGTTGGAATATATTTTTTCTAGCATATTTTTTCATCTGATGAGGACAAAAATAGAAATCTGAACAGGTGCACTCACTTCCTGAGTTGTCGTCCTCTGTGTTTGGTGATGTCCCTCTCCAGTTCAACACTTCACCGCCGTCCAGTCGGTGTGTCTCCGGTACCGGACAGACCACCGAGCTGTGGACGGTAACTTTGTCCTCAGATGGAGTCCTTCTGTGCACAGTCCTCAGCAGGTTCTCTATGAAAAAAGACGAACCTCTCGTCTCCAGCTTGGATCTCGGTGCTTCATCGTCAAGCATGTTTACTTTTTCTCTCCTTCTCCAAGCATGCAGCTTTCACCTTTTAAAAAAACAAACAAAAAAAAGTAAAATTCCCTGATCTGGATTTTTATAAAATCCTCATCCTCATCAATGCGTCTCGTTGTTTCCATCCAGATGTGTCTTCTTCTTCTGCTGCGCGTGAAACATCCCGACGCATTCCATGCGTTCCACCGAGAGCTCGAGCCTCCGCTGTATAAAAGAGATCCAGACTAAAATATAAGGAATTAACTCCAGAAGAGGAACTGTCTCGTTGTCCGGATCTTGTGGTGTCTGCTGTGTGATAGTCTGCCTGCAGGGACCGGAGAGATGCTGTCTGTATTTAGGTCAATTAGAGGAGCAGAGATGCAGCTCTGTGCTCGGGGCTGGAGATGGAGATGGAGGAGAAAAGCTTCATGGAGAATGGCACAGTACCGCCTATTGGTTACATCTGTCCATGCACACTTTACATTCACTATGCGCACTGTAAAAACCTCTTATTCTCTCACTTCTGACTCTTATTTCTAGCCACAAAAATCATTCAAATCCATATTTGTTCATAAAAATGCACTTGCTTTACTTACTTTTAATTAATTATTAATATAAGCTTGATTATTTCCATTATAGAGGAAAAAAGTATTTTTCTTTATCGTAATGAAAATGTAACGAAAACTGATTCTGATTCCTTTTTTTCATCTGCTCAATTGACAAAGACGAGCACAAAAATAGCGTGAATAAAAATAAATTATATAAAAAGAAGTGAAAACATTAAGGAAAAAAAGCTTGGTTTGTGCTACAAATTATTATTATTATAAATATTATTTTTGTTGGACTTTAGAATATGCCTTTTAAAAAAGAGCAACTGTGCATTATGAAGCATTATATGGCCAGTCACATTTTAACCCTTTACAGCTGAATATATTTTTTTATTTAATATCTGTTATATTGATTCTATAAGCCTAAGTTGTTTAATTTGTATTATTTTATTTTTGTTAAGTTAGTCAGCTCTATAAGGTCTATAAATCTGCTGTAGGGTGTGATTTAATATCTACCTCTTGCATAAAAAAAAAAAAAAAGATTAGGCCTACATTGTTTAAAGATCCCCTAAAGACATGCTTTAAGAAGTGTAAAAATAGGCTACTAATTAATCATTTGTGTCTGGAATTTTTTTAAAATTTTTAATTAAATCACATCTGCTCCTATCTATCAACATGCAAATATTAAGTACTATACACCAGATGTCTTCTATTTCCATATCATGTTTACGTTGCATACCGGATCATGATTGGCTTACAAACTAGTTGTGATGTCACAAATTATGCTCTTATGACTCATCTAAAACTCAGATTTAAGGTGAGCACACAGAAACTTTACACCTTTTTAGCAGTTGTATGTAAAAAAAACAATGGTTTTCTACTGTTAAATGCTGCACAAAGTCAATATAACAATAAACAAAACACATTTTTGAGTAGGCTTTAATAGTTCATCACTTGCACAAAGACATTCTCCTGTAAAAAAAACAACATACTAGTTCACAAAATAATTTATGTTTATGAGCGATTTGTTTGTTTGCAACACGCATCAACACTGGGAACATGTTATATTTCCCTCCCAGGCCTCAAAATACTGTCACTTTCACACTGACTGGCAGGCTGAGACAGAAATCTTTATAAAGCCTAATATGAACACTCAAGTTTAGCTTATCCTTGAAAAATAAATGTCTTTTTCTTTTCTTGGAAAGAGCCTCTGCCACCTTAAATGTCCGTAGATGGACTGCCAGCGTGTTCCAGCTTAACATGAGTTAATTAATGCTGAAGGTGGAGAATGCTTGGTCAGCTCCGAAGCTGTGAATGCTGGAGTGAAACACCACTTCCTTTGGAGTTGTAATAGGATTTAAACACTGCGAAAAGCTTACTTTCATCTGTAAGTAGCCTTGAACAAAATGCTCAGAACATTCCAGGACAACATGTTGATCAACCTTCATTGAATCAAACTCTTTTCCTACTTCTCTTTTGTGAAGAAAACATCTCACAACACTGCAAGAAACACAAATTAAAGTATCATAAAAGAGGAAAGTGAACAGAGTGTTAATCTGTCAGTGGATGAAATCCCTGTACAGCTGACCAGAGAACAACAAACCGTTTGTTTTCTCAGAGGAGAGTTAGTGGCACAATCGTTCTCCATTGTGCCACTAAATTGACTTTATTTAAGCCTCTTTTGCAAGTAATAGCCCATCAACCTAATACTCTGGGTGTAACACACACACACACACACACACACGCGTTTTTACACAAATTCCCAAATTACAAGAGGACTGAACATAAACGTTTAAGACATAAACTCATTAGTCAACATGCTTTATGTATATGTATCATTGTCTGTTCTATGTAGCCTGAAGTATAAATGCAGTATGGTGCTTAGTTATAGCTGTTTGTAATTCATAATAAGGGTTATTTATAGTATTATATTGTGGAAATTGTATCCTAATCTGGTGTTTGTGCTCACTGTTTTGAGGCTGTTTTTTGTTAAAGTTGAAAGAATTTGGTTTATAATGAAAACACTCCAGCAAAACTATTTAATTATTTAAAGCAATGTACACACAGGATAAATAACATAAAGATTAAGACAATAATCTCCAACCTTTTTGGTTTTTGACCCCTTAAAGCCTCTGAAAACGTGGTTTCAAATATTAAGAATTTCTCTATAAAATTAGATATTCATAACTGAATAAGTAACAATTAAGTTTTTAAAAAAAAGAGTTTAACACTCACAAGCTAATCAGCTTCGTCAGGGCTGTGTTGGTGTGTTTTTTATCAGATTTGATTGACGGTAACCAAACAACCTCCAACTGTTGTCAATTTCTGGTTCAAACGTTGCTGAATCCTGATTGGTGCATGGAAGTACGTGACATCACATTCTTCCCAAATGAAGCCCCGCCCACCTCACACCAGTGTTTAAAAGCACAGAGACCAAATGAAATGTGTTAATCTCTCGTGTGAAATATCCAAAACCGTTGTAACTTTTGCATAAAACAGCGTGTTCGTGTAGGAACCATCACTCGTAGCGAGAAGCTGATGGAGGTAAATATAGTTTTCAGGGCCTTTAAAGTAAAACGGTGTCCATTTTCAACCCCTCATCATAGGTTGTGATTTCTGATTTCTTGACGTTTTTCATTTTAATAATTTTTATTGGCTTCAAGAGCTACACCTATCCAATATTTAAAAAGAAAAGAACAAAGATAAGAGAAAAGCCTGAGGAAACTAAATAGACTTTTTTTGTGTATGTGTAGCAGAAATGCAACTTTTCTTCTTCTTTCCTATCTTCACGTGACCCCTCAGATTTATTTGATGACCCCATTGGGGTATCGTGACCCCCAGGTTGGGAACCACTGGTTTAAGATGATCCAGATGTGATTTCCAGCCATGTTGACAACTTTTTTTATTTAGTATTCAGATGTTGGTTGGAAATAAGTCCCAAAATGATTTGATATCTGGTTGTTTGATTGGTCTCTGATGAAGTTCACTACTTTTTTTTGCAGTGTTTTTCACTGATTTTGTGCACTTTTGTAACTGAAGTGTTTTTCGCCTGCTTTTTAAGTGCACAGTAATTTGTCTGTGGTCTTTCTATCTGGCTTTAGTGGAAGTATATTGTGTCATTACACAGTTATTGGTCAGCAGTTCATAAAGTCATACAGAGAGAGAAATGTTATCAAAGGCAACAATCACTTCAACTGACCTCACATCCTATTAATCTGGAACTATTTTGCAGGCTGTAAAAAAAATAGTGGCGAGCCCCATGTTACAGATGCTTGCATGCAGTTGAGGTGTATTTAAAATATGCAGAATGATGGAAAATGTTGCTTTCTGCTGCAACAATAATTCAGACTGACATGTTTTTGTGTCACTTTTGAAGCAAAGACGATCTCGTGCCACAATAACAGAACACTTCCTCTCCTGTCTGGCCTCGTTGTGCAGCATTGCATGGAGGCATGTTCAGGATCTCTTAATTAATGGTGGCAGTGCAGCTTCACAAGGGTAGATATGATGCAATGAAGGACTTAACCTCAACATTTCCTGCCGCACAAACGATCAGGATAAGGACTCTTTTCTAGTACTTATTGTTTAGAAATGCAGTCAAACTTCTAATTCATTTGATTTAAAAATAAACTCACAGTTGAGGAAGGAAAAGCAGGTTTGTTTACTAAATGTTCACCTAGACTCACTTCATGCATTTTTACCTACTTTTAGGGTTGTACGATATGGCCGAAATCTTCTATCCCGATATAGGTCATTTTATATCTCGATACCGATATATATCGCAATACAGAGTGTTTTCTGTAATTCAATAAATAAATAGTCTACATGAAATAAACCCACGGTAAAGCCTATTTTTGTATACTCCTGTGGGAATTAAATACTTGACAATTGAAAAGTATTTTCTCATTTTAAGAACTTTTGTGCAAAATGAACATAACCGTTTCAAGTGTAATTATAGAGGAAAAAAAATATTTCCAGATATACACTGACTATGTTTACATGCATGCACACAAATACAGAGTTATCAGATCAAAACAATAGTTTGATTTAACGGAGTTTGATCAGATGTTCTGAGAGATTTCAGTTAGTGTGTGCTTGTTATTATCAATTTCGACGGAGTAATCTTGTATCACGATATCTCGATATTTGATTTCATCACGATACGATTCCAATGAAAGATGATAAATTATCATATTGAATTATCGCACAGCCCTACCTACTTTGTTAAGAATTATTTCTTGTGATGGAAGAAGAAAGTAGATCCTTTTCATAAGTAAAAAATAGCACAATGTTAAAAATACTTTATTTTACTTTGTTAAAAGTACAAAAGTGTCATCTGCAAAATGCACTTAATGTATAAAAGGTGAAAGCACTCATAAAGCAGAGAATATATTATTATTATATATATAAAATTATTATATTATCATTGCTGATGCATTAACATGTAAGCAGCATATTAATGTTGTAGCTTGAGGTGCACTATTTTATTTTTATTGGGTATTTAATAAAAATGCATGATATTTTATAGACTATATGTTTTGTCGGTAAAAGTATAGTTGTACAATATTTCCTTCTAAAATGTAGTGGAGTGCAAGTTTAAAATGCATTTTAAATGCAAACTGCACATTATTTAAATACTTTTTTCTTTCCACCACTGACTATTTAACTATTTTTGACTCTTTGAACAACATAAATAGTTAATTAAACATTAGCTCTATAATGAAATAAGGACAGAAAATCTCATCCCGGTCCTTCTCGCTGATTACTTTGATTTCCTGACGACAACTCGTCCAAAACAAAAGCATCATGACTCCAATACATATGGGATCATTATCAGTGTGTATATATGTTTGTCTTCCTGCAGGATGGGAATCACTGTATTAATGGGGGAATCCCCCACATCATTACTGATGGCACTATAATGGGCCTCTGTGGCGACGCGAGCTGTAGAGGTTAAAGCCATGGCCTACAATGCAATAGTGTATATGAGGTCAGCGAGGGCCAGACATCTTAGGTCGGCCCTAAACAGAGCCAGTCAACCAGAAGGCCCCTTTAAGCCACATCAAGCGTGGAGCTATTGACGAATCGGTCTGAGCTCTCCTGCAAACTCACCGTCTCTGTTGTTGTTTTTACTTCACCACTAGCACTCCCTTTTTTAATTTTTCTTACTCTAAATGCTGAACTAGTTCCCATCAGATGAGATGTGTTTCCCTGGCTGTTTGTGTCAAATAGGTCAACATTGGACCCTGCGTGAAAACAGACCTCCAGGCTCCTGCTGTCACTTATCAGAAATGCCTTTTAATCTGCGTTTTATACCTGCTCACAAACTCCAAAAAGAACACTCCACATTACGAGCATTGAAACTGACACATACTTCTCCTGCTTAATCCCTATTAGCCCTCACCTTACTGCATCCGGAGCCCTAACTCATCTGGACGAACCAAAAAGGCATTCTGGGAGTGTTTGGTTTATTGTAAAAAAAAAAAAAAGCCTCTGCGGCATTTTAACAAAACTAATGTTGTTTTTCGGTTGTTTTTCTGTTAGAATTTTATCTCTCAAGCCTGGAAAGAAAACACATTAGAGCCTTGGCTGGAATAAACTATTAATGCCTGTTTGTTTAACCCTTGAACGGCAAATTAACCCCTGTTAGAGCCACCTTGTCAGCTCAGCACAAAGGAGGGAAAAGGCTTGATATTTTAACCACATTATGGCCTAATGCCACACATCCCCACCCCTTTCTTTGTGCCTGCAAAACATTTTCCCCCTTTTTAAAAGCTAAAAACCCTTCATTATAACACAATTTAAAAGGGTTTTGCTTAATTTCCATGCACTTATTTACCTTTATTATCAGGAAAAAAGTCAATCTTTGGCTCTTTCCCATGCATGTTAAAGTGATCAAGGTTAATCACATAAGATAAGTGCAGCCGCCAGCAGGTATACCTACACAGGAAACATGTTTTATCCCTGTGGGTGCGGGGTGGGAACTAAGGAGCACTTCTGATGGATTACAGGCCCACCACAAATACCGGGGCTTATGGGACATCAGATCAATGAGAACACATCAGCAGCTTCCCTGTAATACCACTAATGTCTTTAGCTGTGCCAGGAACTGGGGTCAAATGTTAACATATAGCACTTGATTCTTTGGGATAATTTCAGTTGAATAACAATAATTGAAGGTTATTGATAATGCTCAAACTTTAAAGGCTTTTTCTTGATGTCTAATAATAGAGCCTTTTTTCCTCCCTGGTGTCCCGAGCACACACTATCTGACCCCCCGAGGTTCAGATCGTTCTTACATGCAAACTTAAATAAATCTGCAGAAAAAGATGCTCAAATAGAGGAATCGCGTGAGAAAGAAGCACGCTGAAAGGTAGCAGCTGACTGCCGAGGAGAGTGCACTGCCCCCCAAGGTCAAAGCACTTCTGTCATATTAGCTTATACATAGGGTCCATATTTTTTAATAAATCATGGCCCTGAAGATGTAGCTGGGAGCACACGACGGGCTATTAGAGCTGTAGTAAAGCATGCCTGTGGGCTTCCTCCTGTATTACTGCTGAATTACACCTAATGAGGGAAGTTAAAGTGTCTCATTTGGATCATATGCAGTTTGGAGATGCAGTATATTATTGTCAACCTCTTGAAATTAAAATTACTCAATTTTATAAAGTTATAAATCTACTGAAAGAGCTATACTATTACTGTTAATTAAGCAAACTTATAAAATTATGTAGGCCTAATGTTTACTAGATAAGGGTTTGTATAAAAAAAAAAAGTATTTATAATAATATTTATAATGATGATTTAGACCTATAGGAAACAAAGCCTATATAGGTTATAAATAACCATTTTTTTCTCCACTGAAAACATAAAAAAAAGATTGTATATGTCCATTTATTCTCTTTGATTATGGGCATTTGATATGATTAAACATAAATGCAGAGGGGCAGGGCCAGAAAAAGAGTCCACTTTAATGTTTGCCTGCAGGACACAGTCGTGTTTTCACTCCTCTTGTCACGCGAGTCCTCCGCGCACTGAATGCGGCTGCATCGAGAGTCACTGTCGAGTCACTGTGGCACGTTGTAGTATGCAAAAGAAGCTTTTTTTTTAACTCCTTATCCATTAAACTTCAACAAAAGTTTTTGAGCAGATTTAAAATGCGCCTGTTGTGCAAGTTTTTGTTGCGTTATACTGGAATAAAATCTATATACACCCTTAAAAACACTGAACCTATAGGGACTATATTTCGAGGAAAGTATATACCTATAGTAAAATTAGATTTATTTTTGTGAAGATTTATTTAGTAGATTCTCTATTTATTTTATATAATAAAATAATTCACATGATTTAATTAATGTATAAATATATATATAAAGTCTATTGTATTCTTTATGTTCTTTAAATTAGATTGGTAACTATATAACATGGTGGCTGTAATTTTAGTAATTAACGTCGGCGGAATGATATGATAATGAGGTGATGTGTCACGTTCGTTGTAAAAAGTTATCGTCAAGAAGCTTAATTCGGTAACTACAAGTTTATAGTTAGCACTATGAGTAACCAGCGTTACACCATTTATTTTATTATTATTATTATTTATTTTTTAAATATATATTTTTAAATATATATTTAATTTATATATTTTTTAATTTTAATTAGAGTATATATCACGTAATTTTTTATTAAAAACAACTTTTTTTTTTTAGGGATGAGGCCTACAGGCTATTTTAACATAAACTCTGATCCCTATAACCAGCAGTCGGTCCACCTTCACAAACTTATCTTTTGCGGCCAAACTTTTCTCAAACTCAAACTCAAACCTCACTTTAAAAGTGCAGTGAAGTTGAGATGAAGTGTCAGAGTTATTATCCTACATTATAGCAGCCCAGTATACTATTACAGCTTACTGAACACACCAGTAACTCTTAAGGTAAAGTTGCTCTGATTTAAATACTTTATTTATTCATTTATTTTATTATTTATTCTCCAAAAAATGTGATAAACTCATGCAGCGTTAAATTAACAGGTTGATGTGAATCATAAACAGACTGTGGTTCTGCTCTGTTCTGATTGGCTGAGCTGAAAACACGTTAAAATAGCGGATAAACAGAAAACGACCACATTTAAAACTTTACAAAAAAATAAATGAAAATAACTTAGAAAGAGGTGAGAATTTTAAATTGTCGGAAAAACTTATATATATATAAATATATATATATATAAAAAAATATATATATTTTTGACAAAAATAAATAAACACGTTTCTCTGCAGGAGGCTGTAGACAATACTTTTTTTGCACATGCTCTTTTGGAAATTAGACAACATTTTGAATCTATTCTGCATCTTAACGCAGTTTACACACATTTTGTTCCCTAATTTCTGTTGAGCTACTAATTTTTAAAGACAAATAATTTTTAAATTTTTTTAATTACATTTTTTAAAACTTTTTTTTATTTTTACTTTTTGAGGAAAAAATAAAAAACAACACTTAACTGGTCTAATATGAAAAACAAGGAACTTGTAATTATGAGATTTATTTAGGTTATATCTAAACATCTGTATTGGATGTTTACTTCCATGGCTTTAGGGTTTATAACACTGCTCACTCACACTGTAACTTTGGATGGTGAAAATCTCTATTTGTATTGAAAATTATTTTTGAAACAGTTACTTTTTGATGAAAAAACATTAAAAAAAAACAACCCTTAACTGGTCTGTTATGGAAAAACAAGGCAAAAAATTGTAATTATGAGATTTATTTAGGCTATTTCTAAACAGATTAATTGAATGTTTACCTCCATGGCCTTAGGTTTACAACACTGCTCACTCACACTGTAACTTTAGATGGTGAAAATGAGCTCTAGATATGAAAAAAACACTCATGCAGTTTATCATTCGCTCACATCTGAGTTAAATTTCTGTATAAATGCTCACTTTTGTTGACACGTAATATAATTATATCAAATCCTGGGAAACAGGCCCACTATTATGGCACATTTTAACATATTATATCAAAATAAAAGCAGAATGTGTCCCACATACAGTAAACAGGCCAAGTTGTAAAGTTCATCACATTTAAAGCATAAAACAACACGTGTTTCTAGTTAGAACAAAACGAACCAACAAATAGATGAGAGACATTTTCTGGAAATGGCCAACACACACGTTTAGTTTAAACACATGCTGCAGTGTGTGTGTGCTAATAATCTGGATGGTGTGACATGAAAGAATCGGGCTAATTTGAAGTTGTTTCAGAGGGAGTCGGAGAGGGAGGTCAGGTCACCACTGTCACAGCCTGAAGCTGTTTTCAAGGCTGGGAGGCCTAAAACTCGACGTATTGTAAAATCTGTTGTTTGAATTCAGTGTGTGGAAACTGAGAAAAGGGCGCTTTCATCTGCTGCCTGTTCGTGATTAATGTTACTCTGCTTTATATCACTTAATGTGAGGAAGACAAACAGAAAGAGGAAAGATGTCACACTGTGTCAGGATTTGATTGGTGTGAAAGTTTTATTTGCGATAATATACAGCTGAAATCATTTATGCAAACAAAAGGGAGTCCTTGTTCCATAAACATCATATGGACACTTCTAAAATCCAAGTTTGGAAAATGTATCTGTAAAACAAAGCTAATTTTATCGGTCATAACAACAATACAGTATTTTACTCCTACAGTCTGCCAGCTGAGGGCAGCAAAGCTCAATTTGTACAAATCAATAAGTGTATTAATAGAATAAGATAGTTGTTTTTGGTATGGATTATATGGAGAGCCACTGTCAATAATATGGAATGATTAATATGTATTCATCTATATTATTTTTTCTTTATTTCAATTTTTTTCCTGAACCCATAAACCAAAAGTATCTCTTGTAAAGATCCTAATGAAACCAACATGATAAAATAAGTTGCTTTTGTGTTCATAATTACATCCACTGTGAGGAACTGAGGAAAAATACATCAGATTACAGCAATGATGGTATTTATCTCTTTGATAAATTTGAGTTATAACACATTTAGAAATTAGTTTTGAAAGTTCATTGTGCTGCCACACAGTCCAGTCAACTGCAGACATCTACATGACTCCTGCATAGTGAACTTATCTCATGTTTGTAACACTATACCTCTGTCACTAGATGGCAGCGTTATACTTTAGTCCGTCACGGCTCTTTTGCTCAAATGTCTCAATTATTGTGAACCGTTGCTTCTGAGGGATTCAGTTCAATCAGCCCTCGCCCAGCACAAGGGGAGAGACACAAGATGAAGCTTGATAGACAGGAAACACTTCAAAAGACATCACAGGATCACAATCTGCTGCAAGTCACTGACTCCAATGAGTGCAGTGTGATGGGGATTTAAAAAAATGCATTATTGTTAAAAGTCTGGATTTTTTGGCAAATTGTAATGACAAGTAATTAAAGTTATTCGACCAGTGTTTATGTTGAATTATTATATTATTTTTAACTTATATAATTACATTCCCAAATATAAAATGTAATATAAACCAACCAACCAACCAACATGCTATTAATCCTGAAATATCTTTGACATTTTAGATTTTTTTTTTTTTTATATTGGAGTATAATGTCTTTGTTACAAAACAAAAAATTCAGCTAATTGGATCCATCATCACAAGACTGTAATTCAACATAATCACTCATTAGTGGCCCAGTAAATTATTGCTGGTCATCGCAATTTACCAAAGAAGCTTAACTTTTAGTATCACATTCAATCTGTTATCATTGTTAAAATCATTAACAAGCCTCATATTCAGGACATGAATCAAGCCATACAATGGTGACTCAGTGGGCTGAGCAACATGGTCGGATTAACCTTTTCGGGGACCCCTGGGCAAACATTTGTTGTCGGCCCCTTGCGGACACCCCAATTCCACCCATAGCTACGCAACAGTCTGCACATAGCACCTTCATTATACATCCAACACTCATAAAACCTCAGGGCCAGGTAGTCTTATTCCACTTCTGTTTGGTCAATTCACTTCAACGTGGCTTTATTGGCATGAAAGTTTAAAAAAAACAGTGTTGCCAAATCATCAGAATACAAAAATATAGTAAGTAAGTTTTCTGTTTCAAACACAACTTTATTTACGCAGACAATATAAATGTTTTAAAACTACATTTTGACCGAGACAGGGCCCTGTCATTAGTTTATAATGGTGGAAGCAGCTTAGCTGATATTATATTTTAGTGGTATAATTAAATTATTAAAAAAAATTCACATGTACTGAACCTGGGACTTTTAGGCACTTGTATTGATTAGTCATTTTGTACAGTATTAATACTAAATTTCATAGTGAATATTTTGGTTTAACTGCAGTTTATACATTGATGGGATTGTAGAAAAATAGTGGTTTGCTTTGCTAGATTAAAAATGAAAGTTCACCTAAAAGTGCTCATGAGTAAAAGCTTGGCTCTACAATGTACTGATTATAAAACCCAGAGTCTGAACAATTATTCCTCTCAAAAATGTTATATTATTAAGCATTTATCTTCAAGTATAATCATGTCGTAGGTAGTCTAATAATGTATATTTACATTTAAAATTACATAAAGTTGAAGTACAGTCATCGTGAAATTTCCCTTTTGAATGTAAAAGAGGTGAAAGAATAATGTACAATACTTTATTTTCTTACCTACTACTCTGAGTTTAAGTGTTGTAATACAGCATATTGAAATGTATTCTACCGTAGGCACAGTTAGTATGCACGGTACAGTAGCTATATTTCTTTCCCCGCAGTGCACCGGGAGGCTATAAATCTCCAGCACCGGCCTGAAGACAATCAATGGGAAGCTCATTAATAGATCATTTGCTTGATAAAAAATGGGAAAGCCATCGTCATCCATCACGAAGAGTGTGTGAGCTGCTCCAGAACCAAATTACATTATCAGGTGTTATCTGAGATTATTATGTCTCTGAGCGAGAAAATGTCCTCATAAAGTCAGAGATATCTGGCGTTAGAGATGAGACACATCTTCATCTGATGAATAATGGACATCATTCATCACATTAACTTCTCTCATATTTATGATGGCTCTTTAGGTAAATGTGCAGCTGATTTAATAGACTTCATTTGGACTTTCGGGATGTACTGCATTGCAACAGTTTGTCCTGTGACTGACTGTAGATCAGCTACATCTACTATGACAACAGTTTAGCCGGATTACCACTTTATTTGGATGTAAAATTGAAAGTGAGCACACCTGAAATGTCAGGAATAATCCCTCATTGCACAGGAAAGGTCAAACTTGAACACGGAAGTCGGTTGAGATAAATGTTTACAGTTTGGTACTAATTTTACAGTCTGTCTTTGCTTTCTTTTCCAAATAAGAGACACGTTGTAAACAAAAGCTTTTAAACAAAACCCGTTACGTCAAGCCACATTTACGGCCACAATAACAAGAACACCATGTAATTCAATCTAATGCAATAACTCTCTCAACAATAAACACTTTCATGAGGAACATAATGTTCAGTTTTTGTTGTGACTGTGTGAGGCATTATACTGTTATATAATGTTGTTTGGTAACATTTTGCTCGTTTACAGTTAGAAAACATGCAGTAGCTTAATCACCTTATATCATCATTTATTCCAGTTTCAAGGCCATCTATTCAAAAGTTGTCAATTCATTTCTTAGAGCTTTGAAACTGGAATAATTATGATATAAGGTGCTTTAAGCTACTGCATAATGTCTAGCTGGTGGACCTAACTATTGGGTTGTGGACAAAAATATCATCAACACCTCATAAAATAATGCCTCACACAGTTGCGGCAAAAGTTAAACATTGTAATGCTAATTATTGGTTCAAATGTTTTTTATCATGAAACATCAAAACATAGTATTGCCATGCTTATTTTCCATATAAACATGTAAACAAACATAATGTCAAAGACACAAGAAGAACACTCTTCAAAAATAAATAAATACATAATTGAAAAAAATGAAAAGAATACAGTATATATATATATATACATACTGTTCACTTTCTGGAGCTTTCAACAGCATCTCACTGTCTTCATCAGAAGATTGAGTTTGCTCCGTTGTCATCATGTGACCTGAAAGTTAACCCTCTGATGAAAATGTCACTGGTTGAAAGCTCCAGAAAAAGAAAGTAAGTGGACCCTGAGTCAAGATTTTTCTTTAATTACTCAAATATGCTAGATTGGGTTTTTATTATATATAATTGTACGTCATAAATCTTTTAAATCAGTGTGTAAAAGGACAGATTGCTCTGAATTTAGAGATTTTAGAGACTCTTTGACTGTTTCTGAGTCATCCATCACTTGAGGTCAGTGTTGTCCACTCAGAGTTGGACATGAACCTGTTAGAGTTACACATTACCCAGCAGCGCCATGACAGGATTAAGTGAACGGCCGGCGCTAAAGGCCCTGAGCTGTCGCTGGAATCTACAAACGAAGACAGATACAGCAGTTTAGTTATCGACTGTATTTTGCTCAGTGGAATTAACACCTGAAAATTAAGACCAGCACCCGTCTGGCAATTATGCATGGCTGGCTGGAGACACCGGGAGTGCACATCTGAGGCAGCGTCTAGGCCCCTGTGCATAATGTACAGCCTTAATTCATTACATGGAGACAGAGGGCTCCTTTTGCATGCACTCTGCATGCCTTTTCTTTCCACAGCCGATCAAATGAAATTAGTCCTTCGGAGGGGCTTAGACCGAGAATACCCCCTGTCATGAGGTTCTTTGAATAGAGAAGAAACTAAGGTTATCTGTCGTAAGAGAAAACCACTTCCATCATGATGCAAATTAGTGTCACTGGGCTTTCATATCAGCAGGATTTTAAAAAATCAGTGTGCGGGTGGCATTGGCTCTGCCAGGAGGCAGTTCCTGGGAGTCCAGTTAGACGCGGTCATTTGCATCGCCTCCAGCTGTCCGTCTTCTTCAGCAGCCCGGGCACCACCATGTATTAGCAAATCATTCAATTCTCCAACGCAAATTTAACACTGCACAGAGGCAGAAAGCACAGAACAAAGCAGAGCTCTGCAGAGTCAGCAACCTTGGTACAGAATGTGCTGTAAGACATGACTTTGCATACCAAAAAATAATTGAATTTTGATGAGGAGTTAACCGCCGGAGCTGGATGTTGCCTCATTTTTCTAGCGTTACACATGTACCATCACTCAGAGTTGTAAGAAACAGCTGCATTTGGCTGCTTAAAAAGACATATCTTGTGAAATGATGGCCTCAATGTTGCGTAATTAATTTATTTGCCTGCATCTGTGTGCATGCGTCATTGCTGCCAACAACCTGTTGCTCTTTTAGTGTTTAAATTGATTTGGATTACTAATATATTCTTATCACCATTTTTATTTAATCAAATGGAAACTGAATGAATACACCTTTTAAATGCTTATAAAGAGGCACAAGGATTCATCATAAGGAACCATAAAGAAATGTTATAAAATGTTTAATATTGAATTATTTAGGGGTGCCATACAGATACTGTTATTATACTGGATTATTCATAATCCTCCTTGTGCATTATTAGCATCTTGCGCCGGTAAATTGGAGACTTGTCACGATACATCACAGCAGTTCACTTTCCTCCACCTTTGCACAATACCACGGTGCCCTTTACCTCCTTATCATCCTCCCAGATGGTGCTCTGTCTCCTAGCGCTCCCCTGCTAATGGAGAGTGTAGGTGTGCCAGCTGCAGAGGCGCGTTCCCTTCCACCTGAGTCTGACAGTGCTGGGAGGCCGCAGGTGGCCGGCGTTACCTGTCACAGACCTAAAACTTAATCACAGGCGCCCACTAATCCAACAGGAGGCTTCTGTTTCCAGTCTGCGGGGCAGCACCTGTGACTGTGCTGTGTTGCATACCAACACACACTGCAGTCACATTCAGATAAAAAGAGCAGGAAAATAGATGATGAGTCACTGTAATTCATATTAATGTGTAAATTGTTTTCCTGGTGCTCTTGTACTACAATGTTATGAGTATAATCTCCAGTATGATCCAGCAATGAATTCCTTACTTGTGGCTGCATTGTACTTCGGTGGTACACATCGGTATCTGTGTGTCTTCTCTAATGGATTTGTCCCTGTGTGATTGTTCACTTGTTTGTTAGTCCAGTCTAGAGAGACAGCCTCGCTCTTTTATTTTGAAGGACTGATACTAATAGCTTGATGTTTACCATTTATGTTGTTGATAAATGGAATATTTCCCACTAACTTCATTATATCTTTGCTGGAAATATTTGAATGTACTGTTACGTCATCTGTACTGACATCTTTGGTTCAGTAAATATCTTGAAAGGATAGATTATCATGAAATCAGGTTCATATATTCATGTCCCCCTCAGGATGAATTGTAGCAACTTGTGATGTGACGCGTGATGTTTAACTTTTAGCATTTAACACCAACATCAGATCAGTTTTAAAAAAATAAATTATAATACTTTAGTTTATGACAAAATACATACAAAATAATGACTTTCAATCTCAACTTTTTTGGGCTAATTAGCAAATGTTAGCATGCAATTTCTTTACCTGAAACTAAGAATCGTTTTTTCGTTAGCTTAAAATTAGCCTTTCATATCTACATAGGGAGCGGGTCCTCTTCACGGAGTCCGCCATGTTGCTCCACCATGTTTCTACAGTAGCCCAGAACGGACAAACCAAACACTGACTCTAGAGAGAGCTTTTTATGTTTTTATGTTACCTGAAGGCCACCGTAGTTTCCGACAGGCTTGTGAAACTGCGGTAACGCGAGCCGCCGTGTGACTTCCGTTATCATGGTAAAAAATGGCCTCTGAGCGAGGCGAATGGCGTTACCACGGTTTTGCACTCTGTGGCTCACGTTACCGCAGTCTTGGAAAGGGAGGAGTGAGCGGAGGGGGTACTCGGTTGGTTGCAATCTGCAACCACACCACTAGATGCCGCAAAATCCTACACACTGTACATTTTAAGGTTGAAAAAAGACCTTGACTCGTTCTTACCCATGCTGCTGAATTATTTACCAGTGCCCTCTTATCCTGACACGGACTGTGTGAGTGTGGGCATTATATTATGCATGAGGTAAAGAAATACACGAGGGTTTCTGGAGAAACGATGACATTGTGGATAAAAACGGGACCAAAGTCGAATGCAAATCCAAATCTCTGAGCATCAAGAAGAGTTCAGTAGGTGTCAAAAGCTGTGGCAAATGTATTCTCGTTTCGGATGGTGAATCTGTATTTTTATCAACCATCTCTTTTGGTTAAACTTCCCCTGTCTTGCTTTAGCTGACCTTTGCAGGAAGCACTCAGCGAGGAGTGAGGATTTGCAGAGATAACAGCCACAGCTGAGGCACATGTCGAAATAATAGGAGCTCTCCAAAGGCTATGAGCAACATAAAATCCCTGACGATGAGCTTTCCATACAGTGAACAGCAACAAAGCTCCTACAGAACTGTGAAACACTTTGATTGCACATAGAAAACCGGGTTACGTTACAGAGAGATTGACATTAAAGTTTACTGCTGATTGACAAGTCAATCTCTTTAATTAATCATCCGGAGCAGTTGTAGCCGCGGCCTCTCGACTCTTAACTCCGCCGTGATGAGAAATGGCGGATAATCAACGGCCAGACAAACCTTCTGTTTCGGTGCCGTCTTCAGGTGAATTAGCTGGCAGCAGGAGCAAACTGACATTCACTTTATTGACTCAGAAAACAGCGCAATCAGCTGATGACATTGACGATAACGGCAACGCTATGTTGCCATTAACGGCCGCATTGATCAGTATAATGAAGACAGCTGAGAGGGAGTGATAAATCAGATGGCCGAGCAGTAAACACACTGAAATCTTGCTGAATCAGTTCCTCTAAAAACGAAATAAATATGGTGGAAAGTACTTGTGTTATATTTAATTAACAAGGAGTAACTGTATTATTAAAGTCAAAGCTGCTGAGCAACAGGACGCCTTTTATTATTCAACAATCCAGTTGGGAATTTCCATTACGTCTCGGCACTGTAATAGTGTTTCATCATCTGTTTATGGCTCTTGTCAACATTTATGTGGATTATTATTATGTTGTAATGGTTTCTAGTTTAGACGCTGTCAGAGGTTTTTGAAATGTAATTTCAGTTGTTGTAAATTATTTCTATACCAGGTGATATCAAGGTCGAAGTTCACTGTAGCCAGATTAATCCGCCCTCTGACCTAAACTCCACCTCATCAGACTTCTGCCTGTTCGTTTTTTACATTGAATTGAATATATGATGTGGCTATTCTGATTATTCCAGGACTGTGTTTACTTAAAGCTGATGATGCATCCATAGCCAGTGCACCTTGTTTAACAGTGTGTTCTGGCAGTCCAGCCTTCTATACTTGTATATTCTTTTTTTTGCACAATGCCTGAGGCATAAACAGTGTCCCCAAAACGTTACGATGTCATTTGTGGTTTTGTAAATTTCAGTGTTCAGACTCAATTGTAGTTTTTAGTCGTATTCCGTCCAGCAACTGGACCCATGTTTTATCAAGCATGTCAGAGTGCCTCCTAGGAGTTGTATTTAAAGTTACATTTAAAACTTTTTTACCTCAGAATAGGTTATTTATGTTTAAAACATCCTACATCAGCAAAGAGAGAATCACTCCTAGAAGAAAACATGATGTCGCTGTTTTATGACACTTACAAAGTCACATAGTAGAAATTATGATCACGATTTGTAGTTTCTCTGATAGGTGTGGTTTTATGTATCAACTCTTTTCAATTTATATTTAATGTGTGTCTGTCCAAGTAAGTAAGTTGGAAATATATGCAGAAATATGTAGCCAATATCAATACGTATCTTAAAGGTGCAATGTGTAGTATTTATTTATTGGCAGAAATTGGAATATAGTGTATGTTTTCTTTGGTGTATAATCACCTGAAAGTACGAACCGTTTTCGTTACCTTAGAATGAGCTGTTTTTATCTACATAGGGAGCCGGTCCTCTTCACGGAGCCGGTCGCCATGTTTCTACAGTAGCCCAGAACGGACAAACCAAACACCGGCTCTAGATAGGGCCAGTCACTTTCTCACATTATTGCGTTGGCCACCATAGTTCTCCTACTTGCTTGGCACAAGGGAGACATTTCAGTTGGTTGCAATCAGTGGACAACTCCGGGTCTGAAAAGTGAAGCCAATGCTGAAGAGCCTTAAACTTGTATTCTTTCTAACAGCCAGCAGGGGGCGACTCCTCTGGTTGCAAAACGAAGTCTGATTATATAGAAGTATATGAGAAAATGAGCCTACTTCTCTCTTGATTTATTACCTCAGTAAACATTGTAAACCTGAGTTTATGGTCTCAATCGCTAGTTTCAAGTCTTCTTCAATACAGCATGATGTTCATTTAGTAAATTATGGTCCCATTTAGAGTCAAATAGACCATAAAGCAGGGTATGCTTTAGGGCGTGGCTACGTTGTGATTGACAGGTCGCTACCACGGCATTGTTCGGTATGGTAGTTGTCTGTGTTTTCTTCTTACAATTTTAACACTTTCACAGTGTGTTTTGTGACCCTATTTGTTTTTTGACCCTCTTGTGTCACCTCTGGCTGCAAAAAAAACAAAATGGCGGCGGCCAAAATATCAAACTGAAGACTTAAAAATGCCATTCCACAAACCAATGGGTGACGTCACGGTGGCTATGTCCACTTCTTATATACAGTCTATGGTTGCAATCTGAAACCTCATCGCTAGATCCCCCTAAATCCTACACACTGCACCTTTAAGTCTCACATTGATATTTACCAAGATGCCATTTTGCATAGTATGCTGTAAGTTACCATTGGCATGCCACTCTCGTAGCTTAAAAAATACCTGTACTGTACAAATTAAAAGAGCAGGAAATTAATTCAGCTGTGTTAAATTACCCAAAAGAGCTCTATCCAATCGCGTTTGTAGCACTTTTTTGCCCACAACCTTACACTGAGGGGTGTAGAAATTAATCAATCTGAGCATTATGTGAGGAGCTGTAAAGTTTATTTTTTATTTCTACCAGATGTGTTGCCTTTCCTCCCGCGGACTGCTATCTGCGATCTTTTTGTAGCTGTTAACAGGTTAAGACCCCTCTGGAGCTCTCCTAAATGTTAATAGAGATGGGAGTCATTAAAAAAAAAAGTTACTAAAACGTTTCGACTCATAAACCCTAAAAGTAGACCCAAATGTGCTGAACTCTAATGTTACCATGTTGCCTGATATTCTGGGTCACTTTTAATGGCTCCGCTTCCAACATCACATGACACGTCTACGAGGTTCTCCTGCCGATAAACAGAGCTCTGTAGGTCATGATTAAGGGACTCATTTGTCTCGCCCACTCCGTCTGCTAAGTTTCAGCCTTCCAAGTAATTAAAGAGCTGTGGAACAGCGAACACTGGATGGCCTCGGGGGGTTTCGCTCTTACTTTCATGCATCCATTAACAACATGGCCAATGGCTTCCAGATGTACGCTCACGCTTGGGGATTTGTTCCTTTCTTCACGGGAGTCCTCCGATAAATTGCAATTGATGTTGTAATTATTCTTTGAGATTTATTTAAAGAAGAGGCTCCGGAGAATGGAAATGATATAAAATTATTACCTGATGTAGATTTCTTTCTTGTTTATAATGGCTCGTGATAACCTGTATCTTAGGGTATCACATTACCAGTGCTCAGTCATACAGATGCAAGGTAGATAAAGGCTATTATAGAATACAGAAGGTATTATTCAGTCTAATGAAATCTTACAGCACATTTATCACAAGAATATCCAGGCAAGGTCGTTTTAATCTCATTACCTTTCAGCTGAAATCCCATTTCTGTCACCTTGGCTCTGGCAGAATTTGTATAAAAATTGGGTCTCAGACATCAAAAGCGCCCTGCAATGAACACAGATGTCACAAACATGGATATTTGGCTATTCATTCAATGATTCATCGCAGTGTGCAGGTGGAGCCCGCAGTGTGAACACACAAGAACTCACAAAGCAGCAGGATGTGCATCAAATTTGGGACTGAGACTACAAAAGCTGGATAGGGATTCAATGAAAAAGACGCAGCGGGAACCTTCTGATTTGTTCACTGACAACAAATCAGAAGTCTTAAAACTATACATACATGAGGCAGATGTCAGAAATGCAGTTGCTATCTCCTCTGCCTTCTGCGGCAGCATGGGGGGGGGTGGGGTGGAGATGAGATGCTGCACGTGGAGAGATTGCTTTTTAATGTGCAATTGAATTGTAAAAATACCTCCATGCACAGAATACAGTCTGGTATGAAAGAGGTTAGGTTAGGTCAGACATACTTAATCCCTGGGGGACATTTGAATAGCATGAATATAACATGACCATAAATATCATTAATGACTTGACACATGCAGGTACGACCATTTTTAACCACACAGCGACTCAGCCTTTGAAAAAGGCAGATAGCAGCAGGTTTCCTCTTCATCTTCTTTAGCATTTGTACATCTCCCTTTAGTTCACCAAGAAACTGAACACTGGCAACAATACTACAGAAAGATGTTGGCAGTATTCCATTGAAAACGTTCAAACTTTTGTGCTTCTTTGTCTTTGTCTAACAGAAAAAGCTCCACTTCTCTTTGTTAAAATACACATATTACTTCCCTCCGGACATCTACAGTAGAAAATAGAAGTGAACATTTTAGCAGCGCTGCGACTGCATTATTGCAAATTCAGCTTTGCAGAAAATGTTGCGTGAGAACTTCCTTGTTGTAGGCTAAATACACCATCTAGCTGAATAAATGTGTTTGTGTCTGTATGCAATTTGCATATTTAAAGGCTCAACAAAATTTGTCAGTAATTCCCACTTTGAATTTCACCCAGTGGGGCAACCTCCGGGTCTTAAAAGTGAAGCCAATGCAGAAGTGCCTTAAACTTGCATTCTTTCTAATAGCCAGCAGGGGGCGACTCCTCTGGTTGCAAAAAGAAGTCTGATTGTATAGAAGTCTATGAGAAAATGAGCCTACTTCTCACTTGATTTATTACCTCAGTAAACATTGTAAACATGAGTTTATGGTCTCAATCGCTAGTTTCAAGTCTTCTTCAATACAGCATGATGTTCATTTAGTAAATTATGGTCCCATTTAGAGTCAAATAGACCATAAAGCAGGGTTTGCTTTAGGGCGTGGCTACCTTGTGGTTGACAGGTCGCTACCACGGCGTTGTCCGGTCTGGGAGTTGTTTGTGTTTTCATCTTACAACTTTAACCCTTTCACAGTGTGTTTTCAGTTCATGAAAGGTAATTGTTACGTATTGGTTGTCTAAAAATATTTTATTCAGCGTTCGGTTGTACTTAGCTCCACCCTCTTGTGTCACTTCTGGTTGCAAAAAAACAAGATGGCCACGGCCGAAATGCTGAACTTGAGGCCTCAAAGCGGCAGTCCACAAACCAATGGGTGACGTTACTTCTTATATACAGTCTATGATTTTACCTGATGAAGGTCTAAGGGTCAAAATGTTGCTTGTGATAATTAACATCTCAGGCGCTTTTTTCTGAAATGTTTTATATGACAGATTTCACATTCAAGTGCTGTGTCAACTTTAACATGAATTTGAATACTTAGTCATTGTGTACTGTATAAGTTTCACATATTTACAGAAAAACAGTAACAAAATCAATTAAAGCAGCCCTGCACTGACACTGTAGCAGTGTTGAACTGCAGTAGACAATTGTAGACCAATAAACCCCAACTAAAGCTCTTTACTTGCTTGTTATGCAGCTTTCGACCCCATCACACAGTCTTCATCAGCAGGGGAAGTTTGTTCAGTTGCCATGGAGCTGTGGATGCATATCTAGGATTTCTTGTCCATGTTCGCTTAAAAGTTGAAAGATTTTTCTGTCAACTGCTGCCAAAATCAAGAATGAACTGTCGACCTCTGTCGAATACTGAATACTGCATCTTTTACCAATAATGTTTAGTACTCAAAATGCAAAACATGAGCTAGAGCTCTGCAGCAACACTTATTTTAGTCAGACAGTTTTGTTGTAGTGTCTCATTGGAAAGGAGACCACTCTGATTTCAGTATTCACAACTGTGCCAGTCAGGGAAGTGGACAATTATACCTATTTTCCACTAAAATTAGCGCATCTATGTGGGTTTTTTAAACGTGGTGAAACCCACTAAGAATAGACTCCTTTCCCATTGCCAGTAGACGAGTATGCCTTTGTGTTTTATTTTCTAGTGTGTCACATTTGACGTCTCAAACGCGCCGGAAAACAGGGTTAGTAAACAGTGAAAATGTTACAGTGTATACGTCTTTTTTATATCTGTTACTTATTCAGACTCTCTTTCAAATTCTCAAACCAGAGTTGGTGATTGTTGGAACAGTGGAAAGACTGACAAAAACTTTTAATGAGTTTTATTTTGTTTCTGTCGAGTTTGAATGAAGTGGGTTTTACAGTGATCAGTGAGGTAAAATTACTGTTTCTGTTAATGGAGTCTGGTGGCTTTGAGGAGCGCATATAATGGCCGTTTATTTTCACATCTAACTCGATGAATTAAAGGTTTATTTCAACCAAACCAGAGTTGGTGATTGTTGGAACAGTGGAAAGACTAAACAAGATGGTTTTGATGAGTTTTATTTTTTTTCTGTCGAGTTTGAATGAAGTTTGTTTCAGTTAGTGAGGTAAAATTACTGTTGCCTCACTGGAGTCTGGTGGCCTTGAGGAGAACATATTAATTGCATGTTTTGTACGTTAATAATTTATAATAATTCTCCAAATCCCCATTGATTTTATTTATTTTATATTCAAGTCAACGCACGTCACATGGAAAATTATCGTGTCCACCCGGGTGTCATGTTTCCATCACTGGCGATCGGAGCTGGAGCCGTTAAATACCCGTGAATACTGCAGTCATTTGTCCCGAGAATGAATGCCGATTGTAACGTTTCCCAACAAAGACAAAAGCCTGATATTAATCGGTATTTGTTCAGTGGGAGATGGGTTTTAGGGGGCTCAGGGGTTGAGGGTGTGAGGGCTATCCCAGCATGCGTTGGGTATAAGTATCCACTGGGATATGGTGAACAGTATTGCTCAAAATTGCCATGTAATGACAAACTAGTGTTCCATAACTCTCCTCAATCAGGTTGCATATACTTTATGTCTTTATTGTAAAAACTTGACTTGAGTTGCAAATAAGGTTCTCTGTTAAATCACATGAATCAAGCCTGAGCAATGCTATAAATAAAGACTGCTTTCCATCATAGATGGATCAAAAGTGTAATCTTGTTTAGGTGGATAATTCTGTGAAGGATGATGGTGAAAGTGACTTTGAGTGAAATATATTGAGCTGTTTACAATCATTTGCTCACATTTAGCAAGCGCATTTGTGGACGCACGAATAAGAATCAGAGTTAAATCACAAATGATGGCAGGTGAATGGTAAATATGACCCAGTGGATGTTGATTGATACCAGTTAAAGCATGTTTTCTTTTCCTCCATTGAGCTTCAGGAACCCAGCGTCTGTGGGAGCAGCTAGAATGTAATTAAAACAAGAATCTCTCTTATGAATGTAAACCAGGCATCTAGAAGTAAACTAAAACAAGTTTTAAGTGGTTTTGTTGTCATTTCAGCCTTCAAGCCAGAAACTAGCAATATCAAGCGAGGCTTCCGTTGATTTCCCCGATGTCCTGGCCTGTAATATCCAACATGATATTCAATTTGGGGTGGAGCAGTTGTTTCAGCGGCGATAAATCTTAATGGAAGATGAACACGCAGACACCTGTGTGGATGAGGCATGAGGCATATTAACTGAAAATCCCAGACCTGCCCCGAGCTCAGTTCCCATTAATGGAGAAAGCGATGAATGAGGAAAAACTGCTATATCAATAATTCCTCTGTACTCCCAGCTGACTTCCGACCTCGCCTGCTGTCTAAACTCATCTACAGTTTATTTGCCGCTAGCAGAATGATGCTGTGAGAAAATTAAAAGCATAGGCTCTTGTCAACGCGCTTTCTTTGACGCAACATGCTGGAAATAATGTTGGATTAACGGAGAGTACACGGAAGTCAAAAGTAAACAAGGAAACTGATACGATGATGTAATTGGGTGTTTTAACAATCATTAAGTTAAAGTAATTTCATTTGGCTGAGATTTTAAAAAACAATTTCAGGGCCTTGTGTTTTTCTTCAGTTCTCACCCTTTTTGGACACGCTGACACCAAAAGCCAAATCGCTGGGCCTGCAGGTGCCGAAACAAATCCAGTGATCAAACGGCAAACAGTGTGTGCCAGCCGCAGTTCGACTCAGTCAGCTGTGGGAGGATGAGGCGTCACTCTATGCGGGTGACGGGGAGAAAGAGGCCCGGCAGGAACAACAGTGGGAAGAACATAAAACACTGTTGAAACACTTTTTTGCAGATAACGTCTCTGAAGGAGGCCACCGCGGCTCATCTCTGAAAGTTTCTTGTGTCTCTTGTTCACATGACAAAGAGGTCATGTCACCGTCTTGTAATGCTGTTATAAAGCTGTTAAAAACTTGAAAACAAGCTACTTCTGAAAGCTGACAACTTTGTTAAATACTGTAATCTTGTACTGCGTCTCATTTATCTTCTCCCCCTCGCATTTGAGATTGCACAAGACTTTTAGCAACCACACTTGGCATCTATACATGTAGGGCTACTCATACACCCTCTCTAACAAGTGCTTGAGTAGACGCCAGAAGTTTTGGACTGAAAGTTAAATTAGTTTCACATAATAATTACTCATTGAACTGTACATGTTGTGTAACCTAATGCTGTTCCAAAGAATTCACCACATTCCCAGCAATGTAATTCTGGAGGAGAAATACTAAATCACTTCATTTTATTTTATTATAACTTCAGTGTTTTGCCTAAAAACAGTCAGATTTCAAGATATTTACCAGAGTCATGTGTTCTGTAACTGAAAATGGAAACTTCTCAGCTGACTAAATACCTGCAAAACTAGGGACATTCCCATCAGCCTCAGTTGTGTTTGCATTGTCATTGTGATTATGCTAGCATGTTAGCATTTAGCTCAAATCCTCAAACAGCTGCTAGCATAGCTGTACACTTATAGTACAATAATACCTATGGAACATTGTTTTTCCATATTTTCTGTCAGTATAAAATTGATCTGTGACATTCAATTGTCTAAAATATGTGTTACTTTTTAAAAAAGATTTCTAGTTCCTGTTCCTGGCTCCTTGTCGTATTTCAGGCTGTTCTCATACACCGTTCATAGCTACCTACGAAAAGTAATGCACTGTAATTTGTATATATCCCACAAAATCAGTTTGTATGTAATCCACATAATTGTGAACCAGGGCAACAAACGCAGTGTACGGAGGAGATCGGGGTGGATGGGTGGGGCAGTAAACACCGGACTTGCGCCCAGGAGACCAGCGTTCGTACCCCGCACGAAACCAGAAGTTAACGTTGATTTATTTGTCATGTAAATTCCGTACTTGAGTTACCCCACTTCCGGAGATGTTTTAACCCAAACCACAATCTTTTCCTAAACCTAACCAAGTTGTTTTGTTGCCTAAACCTAACAAAGTTGTTTCCTGTAAAGATGGAAGTTTATTTTGAAAAGACTGGAGTGGAATTTGACACGTGTGTCATGTGGTGCTAGACATTCGTAGGAAAATGAGGAATAACTTTTCGTAAGATATCATATGAACCGTAGGGGAATACATTGCGTATTAACAATATATCTTTGTGCTAATATGTTGTAATCATCTTTTTGAAGTTCATTTTGAGTGTTGTCTTGCTCAACTTGTTTGATGATTGTTCTAATTCGTCTCCCAACCGTTTGACAGCCACTGTTATCAATGAGTTGCAGACACTACTATTTTCAGTCTTCTTAGCTAGGGGTTACCTAAACTGCCTGCAGTGTTTATGAATGAACTTGGATTTCGCGGCTGTAAAGGAGCGACTTGAGAATTGCAGCTTGCGTGCGATGCTTTTAAGCCCCCTGTGTCCTTGGAAGAGAGGTCTGAGAATGGTGATCATCCCTAAACTCTCAAGAGTTTGTCTCTTAAATGGTTCTTTCGATCACACACAAGTACAATCCTGATTCAGCTGAGGGTGTCTGAGGAGGGAGACGATCATTTCACTGACTCAGAACTTGACTGATACTACAGATGCTATTGAAATAAGAAAAGTTCCCAAGTGTCATATTGCAAACTGTGACAAAATGAATACAACTATTTGAAACGATCATTTGTCAGTAAATCAACACAAACACACTGTTAATCATCCTAAATTATACCCAACAGATCTGCAATTGTGCATCGCTTGGAACTAAGCTCAGCTGGGCAATAAAGTCTTCATTATCTGACTTTGTAATCCATTTTAAAGGGTGCAGGTTGAATTTAGTTTTGGCATTTATAAACCTGTTCATCATTCTGACAAAGGCTTGTTTTGCTGCAAACATAATGGATCCTGTGGGGCCTTATGTTTACAGACATTTTCATTTTAAACTCTTTATTACCCTTCCAAGTTAATGTTTTGGAGATTTGGGACATGTTTCTTAAAATTTCTGACCACAACGGTACGCCAGTAGGTGCATGTTATCCTCACACAACTCTTATCTTCACATAATCTATTTCAGAGTCAAGTGCTCATTTCATCACATTTTAAGAGACGGTGTTGCCGCTGAGGAAACTCATGTAAAATCCTTAATGTGACACGTATTCTAATGTACTGCTGTAGGCTACACTGCGGGGTTAATCACTTCACAACAGATACAGAAGCATCATGAGACCCTGCGGCAGATACGGGATGTTTGATGGTTGGTGGGACTGTGTAGGACTTTCTATACTGCAGCAAACAGTACAAGTAGAACTAATGACATCCCTTATTCCCACCGTTAACAATACCTTATTATGCTAGTTATTGGTCAGTAAGTGACCTCCATCTTATCGGAGGTTCCTCTCTGACCACATTATTTACATAAAACCCAACTGTAAAGCCTTCAATGGCATTTAATTTTCTTTGTACTTTTCTCGGGATTCAGCTTTTTCATAATAATAATTTTCATAATAAGATTTTAACAACCAACACAGGATCTTAACATGTTTTTGTTGTGTGAATTAAAGCTGCGATAAGCAAATTTTTTTACATTGGATGGAGGTCTGCCTGGCGTCTCCGATCGATTCGATTTGTCCTCTGCACGGCTTCATTCCAAAAGTTGACAGATTGCCTCATTAACATTATCAGGTTTTCTATTAGCATTGGGTTTACAGTAAATCCCAAATTTTGCCACATAGGTGCTTTTTCATCTTGTCGATCGACGGCCCTCCCTCTCATCACGTGATAAGTGAAATCTGACTCCTGCTACTTTCAGTTTATAATTGCAGCGTCCATCATCAAAAAGAAGAAGAAGAAAAAAAAGGGACATACTCACCATCAATAAAGGCATTGAAAAAGCCCATAAATAATCTTTAAAAAAAAAAAAAAGGTAAACGAAGTTGGGGCAGTGGGCAAGTAATGTAAACGCCCGAACACTGTAACACCAGTAACACCAACTACCACTTCAAACCTACCCAACAGTTGCACCCAGTTCCTCTCAGCTGTATGGAGATCTGTAGTGTATTTAAGCACATTGTTTCGATTTTATGGCCCACAACACCGATACTTGTTACTTGTTACTTGTTTTTCTACAGATACCGTAGGTAGCAGCGGGGCTCGAGACTGACGCCGTCTGAAATCCCAAAGAACGCAGCAAACTCACTATCGACGCGTCCCCTCTTTTTTCCCTGGTAATGCTACATTGTGAGCAACAAATCCGGGTTGAAATCGGCAGGAAGAGAGCTAGTTAACGTCAGCTGTTAGCAGCCAGTGCGCAGCACAGTCCTGCACAACAGCTAACCTTGCATTGAGTTTCATTATGATGCGTTCAAGCTCTATTCAGCAAATGAGCATTGGGCAAAGGTGAATTATAAGGTAATCATGATGTGTTCAAATGTAATCTTGTAAAATGTAGTTTTTGGCAAGAAACTTGAATAAATCCAGTTGTTTGAAGGAGATGTTTTCACAGCAATATACAATAAATATTAGAGAGGGAATAATGAACTTCTTAACACTAGCTCCAAATCGTTTTGTTTTTTACCGTGGTATCGAGAATTGTGGAATTTCACTCATATTGATATCGACCCCTAAATTTCTCGTATGGTGACATCCCTAATCATAGCATCACCTTATGCAGCTTTAAAGACATGTAATACTGCCAAAAATCTGAATGATAACTCTGGCTAATGGTAACTCTAGTTTAACAGCACAAACACAACACCCACGCTTATTTACTTAATATTCCTCGTTGGATTTACAGCATTACTCTCCAGTGTAAAAGCGCTAACTTTGACACATGGAACGGCGGCATTATGAGATAATAAATGACATCTTGTTCTGTGCCCTCTCACACCCTGCACCAGTAATTATCACCAAATTCACACTGTGCCTCCGGCTATGAGTTCCAGGCGATAATTATAATTGTGAATTTGGTTTGACGGAAAGGTCTTGCCACGTTGTTGGACACTGTTGACAAGGGAGAATTACTCATTATAGTATATGATTGGATTTGAACAGTTGTGACTGTGTGGTTCTGCAGTAGACTCGGTGATGCAGAGGAGTCAACCTCAACCATGCTGTTTGCCTTTATGTCTTCCCCGAGGCTGGATGAGCTTACTGGAGCAAACAGAACAATAAAAGTGACTTATGGGGTGTTTAAGGGTCCGCTTGTTCTCCTGCATCTCTGTGTTGTTTTTATACGAGCACAAGATAATAAAAACAGTGCCGCCTAAATGTAGAGATAAATAACCTTCTATTATAAGATAGCTGGGAGTGTTACCGCTACAACTTTACAGTTTAACAAGTTAATGAAACGCTTCTACAAACCTTTTCTTGATTTTTCTACTGATTCTATATTACATTTTAGAGAGATTTATTACACTTTATACTCTTATGAAGCATTGTTATAGATTAAACTACCCAACAGTATATAAAACAATTCAAATTAACTCCCCCTCAACCAGCTACAACAGTAAAATGCTACTTACACATTAATGCATCAGCAATAGTGATCAAATATATAATAGTATGACAGTCGCAAAACACTTGTACTACTACTGTACGTCCTGATTTACTCCCATCCCAGTATGTTTGACAAATAAATATAGATTACAGTCCATGTTTACCTTCAAGTTGTTATACTTAGTTAAGTTTATATCTATGTTTTGACAAGTATAATATAGATGCCATAGACTATACTGTATAAGAAGTGGACGTAGTCACCATGACGTCACCCATTGGTTTGTGGTCTGCCGTTTTGAAGCCTCGAATTCGCCATTTTGGCCATCGCCATCTTGGTTTCTGGTTGTTGCCATCTTGGCTTTTTGCAACCAGGAGCGACACGAGAAGGTGGAGCTACGTACAACCGAACTCTGTATAAGACATTTTTAGGCGACCAAAATGTTACAATAACTTTCATGAACTGAAAACACACTGTGAAAGGGTTAAAGTTGTAAGACTAAAACACGGACAACTCCCAGACGGACAACACCGTGGTAGCAACCTGTCAATCCAATGTAGCCGCGCCCTAAATCATACCCTGATTTATGGTCTATTTAACACTAAATGGGACCATAATTTACTAAATGAACATCATGCTGTATTGAAGAAGACTTGAAACTAGCAATTGAGACCATAAACTCATGTTTACAATGTTTACTGTGGTAATAAATCAAGTGAGAAGTAGGCTCATTTTCTCAGAGACTTCTATACAATCAGACTTCTTTTTGCAACCAGATGAGTCGCCCCCTGCTGGCTATTAGAAAGAATGCAAGTTTAAGGCACTTCTGCATTGGCTTCACCTTTCAGACCCGGAGGTTGCCCACTGATGGATACAGTACCATGTGTGTGCTTGTTTTCCATTTGTTGTATGCAATATGCCATATACTGTATACAGTACCAAGCTGTTTTAGTAATTTAATCAGCCTTTTTAAAAATTACACTCTAAATTTGTGACCTGTTTTTAAAGATTTATGTCTTTAGTTCTGTACAGTAGGATCAAACAGACTTGGGGCTGGTGCCACAGACAGGGTAGGGAGGTTGGAAAGTATTGAGAGACGGACTAACACGCTGTTGGTTTTGGTCAGTTCATTAATTTGGTTGAAAACAACAAAAATATATTATCACACTAAAATCAATTGCACATTTTCTTTTGCTTTTGGTTTCTCGTGTCTGGTTGGGTCAAATACACGTCTGTTATTTAATACAGTCAAGCTCTCTGTACAATAAACATCACTGTGTGAGGAACACAATGATTACTATCTTCAATCTTTAAGTCCACTGTGTATATGGAGAAAACGAAACAGAAAACCAGGGTTTTTGACTCAAGCTCCTTTTTTTTTAAAAGTTGAAAAAGTTAAATTGAAGAGAAAAATCTGAGGCAGGTGTTGTTCAGTCTTTTCCCAGTCGAGTCGTTCACACTTTGTCGTATCCGAGCCGTTTGGCAGGCCGGCTTTCTGCTCAGGCGGAGAATTGTGAGCTCAGCTGTGAGCGAGTTAGTGAACAGCGACTGAGGTGCTCTCCATCATTATGTGCGACAGCTACACTGATGTATGAAGTCAACAGATGGGATAATTCATCACACACCGAAATGTAGATTTAGGCATCATAATACTTTAATGCTGGTTCAGCAAACTCAACCTCAATACATCAAATACTAATCAAATGTTGAATAAGGAGCGAAGCATCAGCTAATATTATAATGTTAAAAGACTAACTTAAAGTTCAGTGCATTGCTAACATTTTAAAAGGTGGAAGGACTCATTTTTATTATAGTCTAAAATGGTTTTTTTTATCAGTTTATAATGGTTAAAAACCGCTCCACCTGTACACCCTCAGTGTATCTTCTTTCCTTCATGATTTAAGAATCTATATATCCTATAGCTGCGAAAGTCGAGGACAAACCAAGTGTGCATTTGTGAATTTTGTGCATTCTTGGTTCAAAGAGTGAAAACTCGGAGGGAAACTTTGAAATGTGCTTTCAAAGGTGAACTCATAAATTTAGATTCAACGTTTTGAAGGACTCAGCCACCAAATAGCTCTTTTGGGATGGGTTTTGTGGTTGCAATCTCATGATGGCCGGCTCCGTTTTTCCCCACCGCCAGGGTCTGATGTCTGGCAGAAAATTGAAGGCGGTCAGGTGTGGCAGTGTCATAGCCACAGGACTACGAGGCCTTTCATCTGTCACAAAATTTGCCAGGATTGATGGCATGTGAAACCTCATCCGCTTTTGAGTGAAGTCTATTGAGGAGAGGAGAGCATCAGTGCGATGTTTACCCTCAAGCACGGATGTCATTTTCAACAATCCTATCTGAAAAACACTCAATATGCTAATTGCTCAGACTAGACCTCTTGATTTGTTTTAAAATGTGTATTTTAGGATATTCCCTATTAAAAGTTTAACATCTAATACTGCATGCCACCCAATAAAGCTATATGTCAAATGCACATAAAAGCTTTCACACAGGAAATTTCCCATTTGCTATTCATAGTAGTTATCAGAGAGACAGTCTTCATGTCCAAAATTCATGGCTGTTTAATATTTTAAAGACATGTGCAAGACCAAAGAAATGTCCGTTTCTGTTCAAACATATTTACCATATGATTATCTTAAAGGTGCAGTGTGTAGGATTTGGTGGCATCTAGTGGTGAGGTTGCAGATTGCAACCAACTGAAACTTCGTGTAGGAGAATTACGGTGGCTGAGGTGAAAACGTGAAGGGCCCTATCTAGAGCCAGTGTTTGGTTTGTCTGTTCTGGGCTTCTGTAGAAACATGGCTACCGGCTCCGTATGTAGATATAAACGGCTCATTCTAAGATAACGAAAACACAACAATTAGGAATGCACCAATTTGTCAGCCGATATTCGCCTTGTTGTCTCGGTATGACATTTGCCGATTGCAGTGGCCAATGTTTATCTGTTGTGTTGCATCAATTTTGCACCGGCTAAATATTGTGTTGGTTATTAGAAATTTTAAAAATAATCTTTTTCATGTGAAAGAAGGCTATATCAAAGGTTGATTCATACATTTGTGTGATTGAATTTGTGCTCATTCAAAGACAGTGTAATGAAATGCTGAATGACTTTAAAACAGCTCAGTTATTTTTTCACAATGAAGAGGTCTTTGTTTCCCTGGCACAAAACAGGAAGAAATAAAAACAAAAACATTGGTATCGACATTGGCTATCGGCCAAATTGTTATTTTAAACATCAATATCGGCCCAGAATTTCCCAATCGCATCTCTAACAACAATTCTTATTTTCAGGTGATTATACACTAAAGAAAACATACTCATTAATATTCCAATATCTGTCAATAGATTTTCCTAAATGCTACACACTGTTCCTTTAAATAAGCTTAGAGGCAGGTTTTATGGAAGCAATAACATACCACTATGGATCTGGTACTGTATGTTTCTAGCTCCAACATAAATGAGTCGTTCGAAGTAAAAATTAAAGCCGCACCAATCAAAAACATTTATATCAATAACAATGACAAATGAGTGCTGAAATACCCACAGAGAATCATCAGCTGACTGCAGTTCCCCTCAACTCTTTGGAGATTTTTTAGCATCTTTCAGCTCATTGTTTTGATTTTACAGCCCATAACTTCACAGTTTGGTTCACTCTCACCGCTCTCATCATTTTACAGAAGCAGTAGGCAGCTTTTTTCAGTGAAAAAAATTCCGATAAGACAAAATGAGTGACTAGCATGTGATTGTAGTGGAGCATTTAGCAGCTAAAAGGCAGCCTCAGGAGTTTTGCTCAAAGCAGTTGAAGGTTTTTGAGGCTCCATCTAGTGTCCATCAGTGGAATAGCTCTGGCTCTAAAGGGGAGACGAACAGCTCTCATGTCAAACAACTGTAGATTTCTTGTAGATTCAAGTGAGAAGCTTTGTATTCTGTTGGTTACTTTCTATAAATCATGTGGAATGCTTTTTAAAACTCAGTTTTACCAAGAGAAACTGTGATTCAATCTAAAAAGAAAGCCGTTTCCCCTGGTGACGCCTTCACCTTAAAGCCAGAAAAGAAATGAACCACTTTCCATTTTCATGAATTGCTCTCTCAGCGCTGACTGTTCAAACAAAGTGCAGAATGGAGAGTTTTTGAAAGCACCTGGTGAAGTTATCGTTGAGTCACTGTACTCGATCAAGAACCCTGTTGAATCACTGTTTGTTTTCTGACTCATGAGAGACCCAGGGGATAATGTGCAGCCAAGTACGTTTTATTTATCCCAGTGAATAAGGCAGCGTCCTCACCACACCTATAAATCTGTAGAAGAACAGCATGTTTAATCTGATTCATCTTTCTTTGAGCTTATAAGGAAAGCCATTTAGCTTTGGTTCAAAATTGTGCAGCACAATTTGACAATAACTCTTTTTGTTTTTGACAGTGAGAAAAACAAATTTTTGGCCGGCTAAATACAATATACACAGACTGGTGACACAGATATTTCCCTGCTGTTTTCCATCAGCCACTTTACACCTACCTGTTTATTCTCGTTATTCAAACAATTAAACAGACTGGGATCCGTTTTTTTCTTTCATTTTTTGGAGGCATAAATCTCTGGTGGCTGCAAACAGCAGTTGGAACAGCAGCAGATGGACCCGTAACACGTTACTAATGGCTTTTGGCTGTGCACTCTCGGCCAAGGCAGAAAAAAGTAGGAGGAAAACAACAAGAGTTTGGTGTGGGGGATTTGTTTCACCTCAGTCCTGCTCACAGGGGCTCAGGGGAATATTACATTATGAGGCAGCCAGACCCAACATCAAACCTGTTGTGCTGAAAGGTCACAAACACCCTGAAACAGACATGGCCTCTGTCCATTAGAGGGACTGAACCCTTTCTCTTTTTTTGTGACCCCGTCATGGCATCCTGATTTATTTCAAAGACCAAACTCTCTCCGCTGAGAGTGTAATATTGTTTGGGCTTAAAAATGTGTTAAGCGTTCCATGATAGAGATAATAAGCAGTTATAGTTGCTCGTGATTGTTTAATTTTTCCACCAAATTAAGACAAATAACTGCACAACACAGCGAAACCAAATATCCAGCTTTGAATAAAAGTTTTTTTTTCTGCTACAGCTGAACAGTAAACTGCTGAATTGGGTTTAATTAACGTGTCGAATTCAAATTTGATGAACGGTAATTAATCCACAATCACAGAAACCACTGTACAATTAATTTAAAAGCGAAAGAAAAGTGGTAAACCACCAGATTACAATGATTGCCTCATAATTAAAACTGTCTTTCCATTCAAATATAAAGCTGCAACAATATTTGATAGGATTGCATCTATTGATGTGCATGACCATTAAAGGGGCTCCATATCGCAACATCACACCAGGAGTTCACACCATGAGTTCACATAAGACGTCTTCATCTTTTATTTTTGCACGACAGCAGACAGCTTAAGCAGAGGAAAAATGTGTACTGCACTTTGCAAAATGTAAATCTGAAAACAAACGACAAAAAACTAAACAAACAGAGAGGTAGTTTCTTGAAAAAAATAAATGCAAAATAAATGCATTTTGTTCCTTAATACTCAGTAGTTTATGGCCATTGTGAAAATAACATCATAAAAATAATTAGCTTATAGTCAGGAGCGTCAGGCCTTCTCAGTGCCGTCTCAAATCGTTAAGGTCCAGTAGTCAGAGAGCAGAACGAAGGCTCTGTAGTGATTCAGTCTGCTGTTGTGCTTTGCCGTTTCTCAGCTGTGTTATGAATTACCATAATGACGCTTTGGTGGCACAGTTACCCTCAAAGCACCCAGGTACTCAAAGAAAAATGCATTATCCCTTCACTCTTACTGTTTTAGAGTCTGTATTTACAGCAGAGACGGTCAAAAGAAGCTGTAAAAGCTGACATGGCCAACAACATCATGGCAAACAGACGAAAAAAGAACATGGTTCAATTTTATCCAGCGGTTTCCTACCTGAGGGTCACACCCCCCAAAGAGGTTGCAAAATAAATCTGAGGGGTCATTTATTCATTTATACTTCTCTCCAATAATTCCCTTTTTTGTGAAGTACAACATAGTTTTAGCCTTTCAGGCTTCTAAAAAATACTGAAATTAAATAATTTGAGAAGGTAAAATGACCATAGACATATTAAACGTGTAACGAGGGGTCACATGTAAACATTTTCAGGGGAAACAAGTGTAAAGGGCTGGAAGCCACTGCTCTCTGTGTGTGCGTGTGTGTGTGTGTGTGTGTGTGTGTGTGTGTATGCAGGATTATCAACCCCAAAACCCCAGAAGTCCAGACTCACTGTGTGTAAACTGGTTTGTGCAAACTGAATTTAAACGTTTTCACAAATATGCAGAATTAAAGCACAACACTGACATGATAAGGGGCCTTAAAATGGATTCTGCTTCATCACCTAATCTCAAAGTTTGAGTTAAATGAGAAGATTGATACCCCTAAAGTACTGTGATGGAGCTGGAGGCAGCAGTCGGTCAGTTTAGCTTAGTATAAAGACTGTAAACAGGGAAACAGTTAGCCAGGCTCTGTTTGAAGGCATCACAATCCACCTACCAAAACCTCTAAAGCTCACTAATTAACACGTTATATCTTGTTTGTTCAATCAGTACAAAATCAGCAGTTTAAAAACGACATTTCGCGGTTTTACAAAAACAATACTTCATGGAGTCTTCACTGGTTGCCTAGCAACTACTCCCGTTTTTACACTTAAAGGGGACCTATAAGTATTTTGGGTTACTACTAGAACATGTTTACATGCTTTAATGTTACAAAAACACATTATTTTTCTCATACTGTCTGCCTGAATATACCTGTATTCATGCTCTGTCTGAAACACAGCGCATTTCAATAGAATGGCAGCGGAATTGCATTGCTAGGAAACAGCTTGGGTCCATGTTTACATCCTGTCAGCTGATGTCATTCACATACACTGCAACAGGAAATAAACTGGGACACATTTAGAATTTTACTTAGTTTACCTACTTAGTTTAAGCCCAACCATGATGTTTTTTCCTCAAGCTAACTAAGTGGTTTTGTTGCCTAAACCTAACTGCGGCCGTTACCGTAGTTTTTTTGCATGGCGTAAAAATTACGCGCGGAAAGAGGCGTGCAGATGACAAGCGAAAAGGCTAAAATGCGTACTCTTGACACGTAGAATGTGCTTGTAATGTCGAGCTATTTATACGCCTTCCCATGAGATCGGGTTGGCTTTAGACATGAGGCAGATTTTGTTACCTTTGGAGAGAGTCAGACTAGCTGTTTCCACTGGTTTCCAGTCTTTATGCTAAGCTGGGCTTACCAGCCGCTTGCTCCAGCTACATATTTACCGCACATACATACATAATAGGGTTATCTTCTCATTTCTCATAAGCATTTTTCCCCAAATGTCAAATATTCAGTTAAGGCTTTGTCTGGAAAACGATCCCTGTGTCAAAATCAAGTTTTAATACCTTCATTATTTCAGTTTTGTGCTTATGTGTGTTGCATATTTCTAAATCAATATGTTACCACAAATCTGTGGCCAAGTAGTATTCTATCAGAAAAATGATAGAAAAATTGCACACATTGCACAGGAGGAATTAAGTGGGGTTAAAGGGGGGGGGGCCCAGAAGCTAATTTTCACCCCCGGGGCCCCCAAGCAGATAGATCCGGCCATGTGTATCTTCTCTGGATGTATAAAGAGCTTGATCAATGATGATACACTATAAAGCATTACAGCACACTTCAGTAGGAAGAAAAGAACGGTGGTTCTCACTAATCAGACTGGGAAAGCCTGTAATGGACACACCGCCCAGTAGGTGTTGATGGTGTGCACTGCCGTGACTGAATTACAACAGGACAATGAGACGTAACAGTGAGTAAAGGAGTGGCAGTAATAGACAAAACAAGCTTCTTAATTTTTTTAAAATCACTTTGATATATCCTTTAAGAGATTGTCACGGTGGTGCAGCAGCTCTGCTACAGATCTTAAAAGGACTTTTTCCACGATTTGCAAAGGATCTTCTGGAAGGCGCGCCTGAAGTCCCGGTTGAAGATGGTGTAGATGGCTGGGTTGAGGGAGCTGTTACAGTAGCCAATCCAGAAGAAGAACTTAAAGAGCGGGTCAGGGATCTTACAGGAGTCCCTGCACATGCCGTACAGGCTGTAGCTGAAGAAAAAGGGGAACCAGCACACGACAAACACCCCCATGACCACGGCCAGGACGAATGTAAACCTCTTCTCCCTGGCTTGGGACACCTTTTTCAAGGCCACGGAGCTCCGGCGACGTTTCCTCCTGGAGGCGAAGAGGTCCATGGATTTGTTGCTGACTCTGGAGATGCGAGCAGACTGTTTGGAGATGGAGCATCTCTTTTTGTTGGCGGCTCGCTTGGCTTTCTGGGCGTCCTCCTGCTGCTGGGGTTTGTTGTGACCTTTGCCCTCTGAGGAGGAGCTCTCCATGTCTCCATCCTCTGTCTGTTGTGCCATGGTGACTGTGCGTTGTGAGGGCGTGGCTGGACACTGACAGTGACCATTCTCCCTTTCACCACCAGCATGGAAAGGAGAGGTGGCTTTGCTCATTCCATTCTCAGTTTGTGTGACACCATCTGGCCTGGGATGATTTTTTTTTTCCGACATGGTTCTGGTTCTGGTTTTGGCCACCTGGTATATCCTGATGTACACCAGCACCATGATTACGCACGGTGCAAAAAAGGAGGCAATGCTGGAGGAGAGGATGTACCAAGTGTCATCATTGAGCTCGCACTGAGGCTGAAGGCTCACATCACTTTTGCCATCAATAGATATGAGCGGTGGAGATGAGATGAAAGCAGAAATGAGCCACACTATCAAGATGATGCACTTGACGCGCTTTGGAGTGCGCTTCAGGTTGTACTCGACCGCCTGCGTAACGGACCAGTAGCGGTCCAGGCTTATTGCGCACAGGTGCACAATAGACGAGGTGCAGAAGAGAACATCCAGAGCCAGATAAATACCGCACCAAACTTTCCCAAAATACCAGTAGCCCATGAGTTCATTCGCCAGAGAGAAAGGCATCACCAAAGTGGCCACCAGGATGTCCGCGGTGGCCAGAGACACCAGGAAAAGGTTCTGCGGAGCTTTCAGCGCTCTGCTCGTCAGGACAGCGATAACCACCAGGATATTCCCAACCACGGTGAAGAGGATGAGGAAACTCACAAGGGCTGCGATGCTGGCTATCGCTGCTAGAGAATATCCACTGGAGGAGTTCAGGTGGATGACCGTGAACGCGTCCATCCCGCTGGCGTTGAACGAATCCATCCTTTATGGATTATCCTGAACCTTGGCATGAATTCAGCCCCCTATAATAAAGACTGAGGAGTGCATCAAAAAAGGCGCAATGGGGAAAGATTCCCACTTAATGGAGTCTTTGCAGCGAGTTGATCATATCTCATGGTAGTTAAATAAAAAAAGAAAAATCATCTCCCATGCGCCCCTCTCATCCTCTCATAGTCGTGTCACGCGTCTCCTGGTCGTCAGGAGTTGAGTGCCGTCCAGCAGCCGCCGCTCTGCTTCCTCTCCTCCAGCATGGTGCGCTCTCTCAGCTCCTGATGATGCTCCATCCATGTGTTGTTCTCTCATCAAACTCACCCACTGCTGCCCCGCCCACGACACACAGCATTATTATTCTCACATTGTGAGGATGTGATGAGGCCATGGACAAGACAGTATTTCAGCCCAAATGATCTCAATTTCCACATTTATTTATATGAAATTATTTTGTGTTGTAACCCTAAACCAGATTTTATGAGCCAAAATAAGATCAGATTTTTTTTTTGTTATGTGTGTTTTGTTTTTTGTTTTTTTTAACTCTACTCTTTCTTTTTGGCATTATTATTATTATTTCTTTTCCTGGTTTTGTTTAGGTTTTGAATGTTGAGGTTGTTTTCACTAGTGTCCTTGATGGGTTTGTCTGTAAGCTCATTAACTTAAAAGTTGGTTTATAGACTGTTGTAATTACAAACAGTGGATTGCATATATGAAAACAGCCTTGAAAAAAAGGGAAAAAATAAAGTATATAAAAAAAAATAATAAGATAACATAAGATGAACCTTTATTAATCCCCGGAGGGAAATTCAGGTGTCAAAGCAGCAACATCAGCAAACAGAGTGAAACACAGGAGAGGTAAAGGTATACAAAAATTATAAAAACAATAAATAGAGATATAAAAGATACAGAGTAAATGGGTGAACATAGTGTGTACAGTCTGTGAATAAATAAATGTAGTATGTACATATGTGCAGTCTATAAAGTGGTATATAGGATGTATACTGTAAAGTAAGTGTAAAGTGCGCCAGTGGTTAGAGTCCAAGATGGTTGCAGATAGTGCATGTTAAAAGGCAGATAGTGCATGTTTAAAGGTAGATGGTGCGTGTTTAAAGTTCTTAAAGTCCTCCTAGTTCTGTGTTTTTAGTGTCATGACAGATTGTCTTTCATCTTTTCTTTTTTTTTTTAATTAAACCTCCTGGAGGTCAGTATTGTTGCTCACAAATGAAGTCTTTTACAATGTAAAGATGCTCAACATTGTCCATAACCATAAATCAAAGAGGATGTCAGTCAGGCTGTTCGAGGTAAAACACAGAAATATATGACCAAACACATTTCATTTTTGGAGTTCTGTGTGTGTTTACGTGGTAGCTGTTTTTGAGGAGGAGAGCACGATGTGATGGGAGAGTGTGCTGGGGGTGAGTTGAGGGGGAAGTTGAAGATGTGAGGCTTTTTGGAGTTGAGCTCATCAGGCGAGAGGCAGGCTGCTCATTCAAACACACCGCTGTGTAAATCAGATAGAGAAGATGGACTGGATTTTCAACAGTCCTCTTCTTACACACATTCACGTCCACATTTCACACACACACATACACATATACACACATACATTCACTGGTTTGGGTTGGACTCAACATCAGGCAGCAGAGTTAATAATAATTAATAATAATTTTATTTATAGAGCGCTTTTCAAGCCATAAGCACAAAGTGCACAACATAAAGAATAGAATTGGTAGGGAATATTAGGGCTGTCAAAGTTAACGCAATCAATCTTCCGGGGAGTTGCACTGGCCTCACTTTTAAAGCCAGAGTGATGATACTGGTATCATATGAAAACCCTAACCTAATCCATTGATACCAACCATGTCATACTAGCTTGTCACGAAGGAGGTTAAATAACACTCCAATATTACGCTAAATGTCTGCGAGGAAAAACTGGCATGGCCATTTTCAAAGGGGTCCCTTGACCTCTGACCTCAAGATATGTGAATGAAAATGGGTTCTATGGTTACCCACGAGGCTCCCCTTTACAGACATGCCCACTTTATGATAATCACATGCAGTTTGGGTCAAGTCATAGTCAAGTCAGCACACTGACACACTGACAGCTGTTGTTGCCTGTTGGGCTGCAGTTTGCCATGTTATGATTTGAGCATATTTTTTATGCTAAATTCAGTACCTGTGAGGGTTTCTGGACAATATTTGTCATTGTTTTGTGTTATTAATTGATTTCCAGTAATAAATATATACATACATTTGCATAAAGCAGCATATTTGCCCACTCCCATGCTGATAAGAGTATTAAATACTTGACAAATCTCCTATTCTGAACAGATAAAAAATGTGAGATTAATTTGTGATTAATTGCAATTGAATATTTTAATCAACTGACAGCCCTAGTAAATAATGAAACATGCATATACATATTGATACATTTACATATGTACATACATACACATATACATCAACACACAAGCATACAAAATGACTCAGAGTCAGCTGTTCGGAAAAAGTAACCGAGTCGGCCGATCTGATGCTCAGTGGACCATGTATATGTGACCGCTGCGATGTGTTTTATTGTGTCTACAAGTTGTATAAGATGCCTGCTGATGTGTCAGTGTTATAACGTCTCTGTTAGAGCTAATATAAAGGCATGGGCCCCTCAAGGTGGAACTGATTTGAATGGATAGGAACAAAATGCTGTGCAATATTTTTCAGCTAAACATTTTTTCCTCATAAAATTTTTTGTTTTTTCTCTGTAAAACAGTAATAGGAGTGTTATGAGAGGCTTTGATAATCAGAATTTTCACACTACTGTTCTCCACTCTGCAGAACAGCACAGTGCACTGTACGGGCCTGTGATGGAGGTCAAGTAGCCACCCTTATGTTTTCAAGAGTCACAAGCCAAAAAATGTTCCCACTAATAGTACAGATTGTTGCATTTCACATCTACTTCATAACAGAAATGTTCAAAATGGCATCTACGCTTAGCAAAATGTTTAAAACCAAGAGATTAAACAGCTACAATTTACACAATAAACTAACAAGGTTGAAAGTGCATGTGCATTAAAGCGTATATTTGAGTAATATAAAGTGACTCTTCAATGGATGATCTTTCACCATTCCTGCAAATCTCAATGAATAACATTCATCGTTCAAAAGATAGTTGTTAATATTGAAGGTTATACGAGGTGAATTCGAGAAGACGTAATACAGTATATTAAATGTGATCCTTAAAAATCCAACAGAAATGTGCATTTGGTTAGCCTTAGCTTGTAACACAGTAATGTGAGAAAGATGGTGAAAATGTATAAAAAGAAAAAGGTTATCCCAGTTCAACATTTTCAAACTAAATAAAATGATTAATGCTTTTGGGGGAAAATCCAGTGTTAATATCCACATAAACAACATGACAAAATAACCATTGGCAGTTTGGGGTCAGATTTGACTGTTTGGTTTAGGTTACATGTTATCTTCTACAATATAATACACAATATCATCACAGTAAAAAGTTGAGGCAAGTTGTTGCTTTGTACTTTAAATTAAGACTGATGCAGTTAAATAATACCTAAAGTAAGATGAAACATAGAACAAAGTTCCAACAAAAAAGGGAGAAATCACCTTGTTTTTTCCAAAAGCTTGACCCACTGATCTATTCTTTTGCATTTATACTGGGGCTGTCAATCAATTCAATTATTGTTATTATTATTATTATTATTATTATTATTATTATTATTATTATTATTATTATTATTATTATTATATTAATAATAATAATTTGTATCTGTACAAGGTGTAACCTCAAGGGAGATTTCTCAAGAATTTAATACTCTTATCAACATGGTAATGGGCAAATATTCTTGCTTTATGCAAATGTATGTATATATTTATTATTGAAAATCAATTAACAACACAAAACAATGACAAATATTGTCCAGAAACCCTCACAGGTACTGCATTTAGCATAAAAAAAATTATGACTTGCCCCAAACTGCATGTGATTATTATTATATTATTATTAACGCTTTGTGTTGTTATTGAAAGTCAGCATATCCGACTTGAGAAGTTGTGGGATTGAAAACAGAAAAGGACTCTGTGTCAATTTTTTTCAACTCAATATGCTTAATTGGCACGAATGTAACAAGGACGATATTGCCGAAGCGTTAAATAATGAGATTTTAAAGGGAAAATTCTATTTGTTTTGACATCTTTCAAAATAGTGAATAGTGATTCTGTATGAAAGACACAAATGATCAACATGTAGTACGTCCGCCCTTGAAGAGCTTATTCCTTTCATTTTCTTGTTCATAAATGAACTTGACTTAGTGCTGTAAATACAGTCCGATTAATAATTAAAAAAGAAGGTTAGTGTTGACTTTTAGATCTAATTGCGCAGCTTTAGTAAGCAGTGATGGCTTAGTGTCTTCTTCAGCAGTTCGGTATCTGTTGCAGAGGGAGGTGAGAGGATGAATCACCGTCTTACCTCATCTTGGTGGCTTGTCCGGGGAGTTGAACCGGTGACCTTTCAGCTACAAGCCTGCCTCACTCAGCTGCTCTCTCACAGCTCCCATCAGTAGACGTGCTCCACAAATTCACAGTTGCAGCTAAATGAGAAACAGAAAGGATATTATTCATTCTCTTTATTGCTACACTCGTGTTGTGATGTGTGTTCTTCAATTATTGAAGCTCAATGTATGCGTATCCTCTTGTGATATGCTGTGACGCACAAAAAACAAACCTAGCAACACTGAAGAGTTCTGTATAAGAGGAGATGAGAGGAGAGGGATCAGGTAGTGTTGATCTGAAGAGTTTAAGATGTGTCGAGTGAGCCGGAGTGGCGATGAGCCGTCACAGACAATTCATGTTTGTTTAAAGAGCTCAGTGATCGGAAATGAGGCTTTCAGCCATAATTACTGCTCTTCTTTTGTGCTTTTCATATTCCTTTAAAACGGTCGTCTGCTGTTTCTTTGACTTTAGGTGTAATTTCCGTTTGGTTTAACTAGTTTGGACAGTTTGCTGTTTGGACAGAAATGTCAGTGAACTGGTGTGAAAATGAGCGCAGGTCGGGCATGTTTGTTTTGTCTTTTGTCTGGACACATTACATCTTGGTTTTCTTAAAGGGGAACTCCACTGATTTCACCCACCAAGGTCTGTTTATAGGTCCTATACCACACGTGAAAAGACTTATATAACCCGTGAGAGCTGCACAGAGGGAGCCGTGTGAAATAAATACATTGTGTGATATCCTTGAGGTCTAACAAATGTGTCGAATGCATTCATTCCTCAGAAAATATTCGCAAATCCGACTTTCTCTTCAAAAGTATTTTAAATCCAGCATTGTTTGCCTCTATGTTTACTTGCTGTCTTCCTTCGCTGGTGTTTGTTACTGCCACCTGTAGATTAGTGGAATAGTGTGAAACCAGGACTGTGTATTGAGTCACCTGTGTGTACACGTGCATCCTCACGAGTGCACAAAAGATGAACAAAACGTGGACCCACTCATAGAAAAAAAAGCTCTCTGTAGCACTGCTATAGATCAAAAGTGTTGTTAAAGGTTCCCTCAGGTCAAGTGTTTGCACTCGGTTCTGCTGTGTCCTTTATGTGCGAGTGAATGAGTAAAGATCTGTGACTGTAGTGCATATGTTAATAGTGAAAACTAGGGCTGTCAATCGATTCAAATATTTAATTGCGATTAATAAATTCATAGTAGATTAATCACACATTTTTTCTCTGTTCAGAGTGTACCTTAAAGGGAGATTTGTCAAGTATTTAATACTCTTATCAACATGGGAGTGGGCAAATATGTTTGCTTTATGCAAATGTATGTATATATTTATTATTGTAAATCCGTTAACAACACAAAACAATGACAAATATTGTCCAGAAACCCTCACAGGTACTGCATTTAGCATAGAAAATATGCTCAAATCATAACATGGCAAACTGCAGCCCAACAGGCAGCAAACAGCTGTCAGTGTGTCAGTGTGCTGACTTGACTATGACTTGCCCCAAACCGATGTGATTATCATAAAGTGGGCATATCTGTAAAGGGGAGACTCGTGGGTTCCCATAGAACCCATTTTCATTCACATATCTTGAGGTCAGAGGTCAAGGGACGCCTTTGAAAATGGCCATAACAGTTTTCCCTCGTCAAAATTTAGCATACGTTTGGAGCGTTATTTAGCCTCCTTCAAGACAAGCTAGTATGACATGGTTGGTACCAATGGATTCCTTAGGTTTTAAGTTTCATATGATACCGGTATCTTCACTCTAGTTTTAAAACTGAGCACGCTACAACCTAAAAATCACAAGTTGCACTAATGCGTTAAAGAAATGAATGGCGTTAAAACAAATTTGCGTTAACGTGTCATTATCGTGTTAACTTTGACAGCTCTAATGAAAACAAGTACAGTATATACAGGATTTGACCTGAAATATAGGAGACAAAGAGAAATCCCTATCACTCAATTGACTTTTAATCTTTAGAAACAAGATGACAAATTACAAAGCGTTTTTTAAACTTTTGAAAAAATGGCAGTGTTTCTTCACCGTGACCACCGTGGAGAGAGTGGAGTTGGAAAGAGGTGGAACTTGCTCCTTGTACAGAAGGTAAGATTTATATACATGGCAGCGGTGTCGAGTGCCACCCAGCCAGTCGAGGAGAGCTGAATGAACAAACGGTCTCTGCAGAGCACCGCTGAGTGAGGAGTGAGTGGCGTATTGTTAATTGAGCACAAAAAGCACTTGTGAGGCATGACAAGGAACTGTGAGGGAGAGAGCCGTCTGAGTGCTCAGCATGAACCCTTTTGTTGGCCGATCATTCTGAGCGGCATGCCTTACAACTCTCATTAGACATTTATTTGCAGGTAATAACTCAGAATTATTTATTTGATTAACATATTTGGTGTCAGGAAAATGTTTTTTTTTTACAATGTTAATGCGTCTGCGTCATCCACATGAATGAAAAGAACCTTTTTGGTTGATCTGTAGGACAAATCCTCAGCTGATCTCCTTCAAGCAGAGTATTGCCATTAATACAATTACTTGACTCTTTTGAACACCAAATCACAGGTTTGTTAGTTTTATGTCTGCACTTTCATATTTCTGCACGCCCACCGACTGGAGCAAAGTAGACAAAAAAAAACTCCCCTCAGACTGAGGTCTATTTAGTGGCTGTTCTGGAACTTTCAATCACATCTCATTGAGCATTTGAAGTTTGCTTCGTTGTAAGGTGACCCTCATCAAATGCTATCAGATTATAGAATCAATTCTATCATTTGGTATCGCTCTCATTGTTCTGCTTCAGTAGAGGCATGCTGCACCTACTAGTAGGTAGGAACGCGCATATTATCGATTCCTATCCTTAATAAACAGTAGAATAATCCAAGCTCAGAAGTCCTATAAACTAAACATAATACGTTGTTTGTCCATGACCTCTAGAACGCCGCATAGGAGCGTTTTCTAATTTGATGCCCGTCGGCAGGATGACATCATTTGTCTGTGCCTTCCAAAAAAGTTAAAAATCACTGTTGACATATAAATCAGTTTTATGATGTGGGAACTCTATGGTTCATGTTTGGTTTGGTTTGAAACATTAAACTAACAGCAGTCTCTTTGATGTTAAAGTCCCATGTTTCGTTGATTCAACCATCCACCCTGACCTCGTCTTTACACAGACGGTCTACTAAGCCTCCGCCAAGGAGGTTATGTTTTCAGTTCGGTTTGTCTGTTTGTCAGCAGGATTACGGAAAAACTACTGGCCCAATTTTCATGAAACTTGGTGGAAGGGTGTAGCATGGGGCAAGGAAGAACCCATTCAATTTTGGGGAGGACACATAAAACAGTTTTTCTTATGGAAATGGCCTTGGCGATGGTCTGCGCTCTCCGAGTGCCCTTCTAGTAAGGATGTAGAATAGGGCCCTACTAGCCCACATCTACAGTACGTTAATGACGATAACTGATAATGCCTACTTAATGAACTCATAGCATTGTGAGTGTCTTAATCCTTCTTAATGCCTGGTTAATACTTTGGACATTGTAATATGCCAACTAAAAATAAACTAGCTGATTAATAAAGGCTATTATGTGTCTGGGGGCCACTGACTGACATTTAAAACCTGATGTTTAAAAAAACCATATTAAAATCAAGTCAGTAATGGTTTTCCAATATTAGAATAATATAATGTAATAAGTGCACACGTATAAAGGGTAAAACATATATATATATGACAAATTGTTTGGAAGAAACCTTTTACAGATATGGCATGACTCCCCTTTGTCCTAAGGTTCTTGCCTGATTCTTCATAAACTACATATTGATCGACAGCTAGATTTATCAATATTTAATGTTGATATTTTAGATCATAATCAGTATTCAGACACAGCGGCATTAATGATGCAGTAAATATTATGAAATATGCAGCCCAGCTACCTGAAAATTTACTGGTTCAATTAGCTGTTGGCCCCTCACACAGTCACATCGGTCACATTAAGTGCACCACAACTCTTCTTCATTGAATTTCAAGCAGCAGCGTGTGATTTAGGAGGCCTCTCCAGTGCGGCTCTCACTGACCAGGAGAGTTGTATGTACACAATTCGTCTTGTCCTGATATGGTCAGAGATACTGCGCTAGATACTAGTGCTTTAGCCAATATCAACAAACTGCAATTGTAAGTGACAACAGACACAATGTGCAGGTAGTGTGAAGTCAAGTTCAGTTTTAGGTGCAGCTGCTGCACTGACTGTCAACACTTCCACATTTTGAAGTCCTGTCACTAAGAAGCATCTGTGTTAGACCTGGAGCCACTCCAACATTTCCTTTTAATACCGAGCACAGTGTGTGCTGCTGTGATCAACAAACTAGAGGCTGACGTAGGATCAGAAATCCTGTTGCACCTGCAGGACAGGAGTGCCATTAGTCATTGTGTTATCAGGATTGGAACAGAACAACATTTTGTATGCAAAGTCTGTTTGAGGAAGGAGTCAAGATGCATGAATGTTTTCTCATCAGAAATGCCAAGAAATTGGAGCGAGACCAGTAGAGGTGAAGGTCGTCCAGTCCGGAAACATCAACATTATCACTCTAGTATTTGAGTGTTGAGTTTGGTATTCACACGTATTTAAGTTTGCATAGAGGCTCTTTAATAGACAACACAAAAATTAATCTCCTGGGAATTAAAGCTCCTGAAAAATTGTTATTTCTCTCAAGCATGAAATATTCCCGACTAAATTAACAATAATTAAAAATTAAAGTTGGAGGAAAGAAAGCATCCTTAGTCATTATGTATGGAGAGTTTAATGCTCCAAAAACTGAACTAAATGGATGGACAATGGCTGGCAACGTGAGCAAACAACCCACCAACCGTCATCAGGTTTTGATTCAAATGTTGCTAAACCGGACGTACACAACATTATATTTTTCCATGAGAAAATAATCAAAGCTGTTCTATCTCTGGCAGTAAGAAGGTGATTAAAAAAAAAGATTGTTGAGGCCTTTTTAAAGAAGTTGTGTGTGAAGTGTTTCTTTATTTCTCTGAAATTAAAGTCAGTAAAATGTATATATTATGTACCTTTTCATCCGTGACTTTTGCAGAGTGCTTCCCACTTTGCTTGCCAGTATGTTTTGGCACTGTAAATTAAGTAAATTAACAGTTAAATTAACAATTTTTGGAGGTCCATTTTCAAAACTTTGTCAGATATTTTTGGACACAGCTACAGCCGGATCCTCTGATGGCAATATTTGGAACCTTAGGTGAGAATAGCCACATGACACAATTCCTAGTCACACTAGGAATGGATATTGGTATGTTCAAAAACCACTAAAAAAAAATAAGAAATAAAGTAACAGGATTGGACCTAATTGGCAAAAAAAAAGTTACAGGCAAAAGCTCTTATACACAAATACAAAAGTCCCACACATAATTGACTTCATTTACTTCCTCAAGCGAAGAAATATTTCACAACACCGCAAAATCTCAGAGGAACAAGACTTTTACTTATTCATCTCTGTTGTCGAATACTGTTCTAGATGATCAACGAGCCTCCTGCCCAACAGCCAATAAATCGAATAAGTGACGGGCAATTTAGTGCATCATTGCAGGGTGTTCAGCATCGCTCTGTACTTTGATGGCTGTTTAATAAGAGCAGTGCCAAATGATCCAGAAATGCATCGGTGCTTGGTTCCGCATCCACTCTCATACTTGTTCCAAGGGGAGTTTTTTCTCAGCATTAACGCTCCCCTGGGGATGCTGTGAACCCTGGTTCGAGTAGTAGATCTCCGGTTCACTGCGTGTCAATTGTTTTTTGGTCATTTAATTCATTTCAAACTTTGCAATATTACTCATTCTTTTGGCACTGTTTCAAAATCTAGTTTTAAGACAAGTTATTTTTTCCTGATAATATGTTTCTCTTTTTGCACTTTTGCACTTCTTTTTGGGATATGTATACGCTACGTTTTTTGCTTCAGTTTTGTGATCACATGGTGCTGCTCTTAAACAAGGTTGTGTTAAATTAGATTAACACAAACTGAAAACCTGTTTGTTGGGAGAGATTTGGCCATTCATTTATGGATATTTTTTCCTATCTTTATTCAAGAGCCTGATCTTTCAATTTGAGAGCATGACTCATTGATTTCACGTTTGGATTTCGTAATGCTTTCCCTCAAAACCCTGTCCTCGCACTCGAGTAGTCGCTGCTTGCACTTAGATTAGCTCTGCTCCTGCTCAAACTGTATGCTGGCACTCAGATATGTTATTGCTTGCACAGATTTCCTGCATTACAGCTTCAGCCCTTCTCCTCACACTCAGGCTGCTTCCATGCACTCATGAAACGTCTGCTCTCAGATTTCTCCTCTGCTCTCGGATTTTTTGTGCAATAACCCTGTCAAAATAACCAATAGAATACCAGGTGTAGTGTTGACCAATGGAATGATCCCTGCCTTGTTGCGGGAAACTTTGCTTTACTAGAGTGTCCCTGACGGATGGTTACTCTTCAACCGGGTTCATCCACTTCTGCCTTCCAAGGCATTATTATGCACAGTACTTCCCTTGCTTTGTTTACGACGTTTGAGCAGAAGCAGAGCAAATCTAAGCGCAAGCAGGGGCTATTTGAGTGCGAGGACAGGGTTTGGAGGGAAAGCTTTACAAAATCTGAATGTGAAATCAATGAGTCATGCTCTCAAATTGAAAGACCAGGCTTTTGAATAATAAAGATAGTAAAAAAGGTCCATATTCATTTTAAGGTTGGAGGTTTGATCCATTTAACCTGAAATTACTCATGATGCATGTGAAAAAAACAAGTTGCTTCAGATAATGATTGTAGAGCTGCAACGATTAGTCATTGATTAGTCGATCGACAGCAACTATTTTGATAATTGACTGATCATTTAAATCATTTATGATTTTATAAGGTTCTCAAATGTGAGAATGTGCTGCTATTCTTAGTTTTACATTATAGTAAATTTCTCTATTTTTGGATTTTGGACATGATGGGAACTTTTACTCAGTTTACTAGTGTTTTATAGACGGATAGAGGTATTTATTAATTAATCAAGAAAATAATATGCAAATGAGTTACTTGTTAGTAATAATCTAAATTAATGTAGCATCTTGTGGTGTGGCATTGGATGCAAACAGCTAGTTAAGAGTGTGCTGATAGAGGGTTATGTTGGCGATTTTAGGAGGGTGCAGCTTTCTGGATGAGCCGTATGTGAGTAAGAATGGACTCAGGGAAGATTGTGAGGAGGTACAGCAGACAAATGGAGGGTTCGTTAAATGTAGTACAGCAGGTGTTGCTTTGGTTTGATCAATAATAATGGAGAGTTCTTGTAAGGGAGCAGGATTTCCCAGGGAAGAAGAACAGCTCTTCACTAAGTCAAGTGTTGAAACCCAGCAGAAATATTGTAGAGAATTACAGTACAATACCTTGCGACTGTAATGTCGGGGACGAGCAGATCGCTCACATAATTTATGCACATTCTGAAGGCATTTCAACTGCTTCATTAAGATCCTTCTGAAAGCAGCTGTAGAAATTTCTGCCTTTCATTTATTCTTCTGAATTGAGTGAAGACGTTAAAAAGCTCCCAATTTTCCATCATGTGATTCTGGCAGAGCTCCATGACTACAAAAAATGAGCAGTTCCCTCCTCATTAGTAGCGTAATCTTTCACTCAGTGACGTCTGAGGCGGGAAAGTACCAGCCTATCAGCGCCCTTCAACTGCAGCTTGGTCTATCTATAACAATGTCAGTCTCAAAGTCTTTTTAAGATTGAAAACCTTGTCAGACACTCATCCATCATGCAACAAAGGTTGATGTGAGAAATTGATTGATGATCTATAAACAATTTCCAAAGTGAGTTTCCAAAAGCAGCCGATTAGCCTGTTGTCAGGCTATTAAATAGGCGTTATCAGTCACTATAAGCCCCATAGATGTGGGTCAATAGGGGCCTACTACACCCACTAGTAGGTTTATCATCCGGTAGATGGTAGATCACTGAAAAAAGGTATAAAAGAACATGACTAATAACCGTAGGAGTTAGGACAGAAGCTGAAGCGAAAGTCAGGCGCTGTAGTATAGACACCGGGAAACTCCATAAGGGGAGAAGGTCAGGGGTGATGGATGGGACGCAAAACTAGGGACTTTCACCCAGGACACCGGAGTTTGCATCCCGTGTAAAACCAACAATGTGTAGTTGTCTTTGTGTTTGTAGTTACTTTAACCTAAAACACAATGTTTTTTGTGTTTTTTTTGTTGCCTAAACCTAAAGAAGTTGTAGTTTTGTTGCATAGAGCTAACTGTTATTTTTGGCTAAACCTAAAGAGGTTGTAGTTGTATTGCCTAAACCTAAAGAAGTTGTAGTTTTGTTGCCTAAACCTAAAGAAGTTGTAGTTTTGTTGCCTAAACCTAATGAAGTTGTAGTTTTGTTGTCTTAACCTAACAGATTTTTGCCTAAACCTAAAGAAGTATTTTTGTTTGTGTTCAAAACGTGACGTTTCATTCAGTTTTACAACCTGTTAGAACATGTTGCTTTTAAGTTTCACTTTCACTTTTACACTGAGTAGGCGTAGTAGACCCCTAATGACCCACATCTGCGGTGCTTATAGCGACTGATAACGCCTATTTAATGGCCTGATAACAGTGGAATCTGGTGCAAAAAGACTAAGCCGAAAGATAATTCATTTAAATCACAACTACATATTGATATCATATTAATACAAAATTACCGATACCGTGACAGAAGGAGATCCATATCGCATACCCCTAATCACAAGTGTGATTGATTTGCCAGTTAGTTGTTCTGGAGCGATCAGAACATTATTAAATATTTATGTTTTTAAAGATAGAATATTATTGCCTGATACTCAGATGTAAAGCAAAGAAGTGAGGTCTTACGCCGGGGCCACACAGCGCGCATCATGCTCGCGTGACGGCAGCGTCACGTCGTGGCGGCGTCATGCCCACCTAGGGTGTTCACACTAGACGCGAGTTACCCACGTCTCGGGAGCGTCCTGGAGCTACCTGTCAGCTGTGTTTTTGCTGTTGCTGACAGCCCTTTCTTTCTACATAGAGTTTGCCTTTTAATGGCCATTTAACTTCATAATAAATGTGATTTATATTTATTTAAGACAAAAAAGGGTAAGAACTGTGTGGTAATTTGTAAATATTATTAAAAACAAGCAAATAAATTCATACATAAATATTAATATATAGCCCATATAAATCCCTCTTTTCTGTCAGTGAAGAGGGATTTATATATATACAATGAGGAGGGATTTCTATGGGCTATATATATATATATATATATAAATCCCTCTTCATTGACAGTGAAGAGGGATTTCTGTGGGCTATATATTAATACAAAAAAATAAATAAATACATTAGTAGTAAGAGAGAGCCTACAGCAATCCCTCTTCACTTTGACTGGCACAGTTTTAAACAACATTTCCAGGGGGTTTCGGGTTCCTGTTCTACAGCATTCCAGGTTGCGGCTTTTATCGAAAACTACTTAATTTACATCTGGGGCGGGACAGCAATTTACATTATAAATGCTGATGTTCCGACATCTCAGGCAACTTGGAGCTTTTCACCACCTTGTTGCTGAACTGCGCCTTGATGGAGAAAAACACCTGAAGTATTTCAGAATGATAAATATAAGTAAAGTGTTTTTTTTTTATTATTATAAAACAAAGCAAAATAAACAGTTTCGTTATTTGTTAACCTTTAGAAAACGAAAATTATTATTAAATATCTTTAAAAAAATTAAATAACACCTCTAAAAGAAAGAACAATAAAGTTACGTGGTGTTTGTTGAGAGAGAGAGAGAGAGAGAGAGAGAGAGAGAGCGCATCGGAAAAATACTGCCAACTATCACCTGATGTTCTTATAACCTATTAACCCAGTCTATTATATGTATAGCATATGTAGGGTTTCTGCTATGACTACTACAGTGTTTACATAATTAAAAGCCTGTACTATATTAACTTGATGGAAACCTGCAAGCAGACAACTGCTTTATTTAGAGTATTTCAGAATAAAAGCATTGTGTTAATGAATGAATGATTCTGTGCACTAAAAACGCTAGAGGACTTTTATTTTGAAATCTAGATAGGAAGTGTAAAATATTGATGGTCAGTGACATATTCTACAGATGTCTAGACATGGAAACTGTAGTAATCTTGCTCATATACTGTCAATAGATCACCTTCACTGTCTGTTGCTGCTGGGAGACGCAGCCGAGAGGTAAGCGGCAAGCGTGAAAAATAGGCGAGCCTTCTATTCTATAAAATAGACGCACGTCTGACGTGCGTCTGACGCGCGTCTGACGTGCGTCTCATGCGGGCAGTGTGTCCACTCTAACCTGTTAACATGGACGCCGAAATAAAAAACAACACGCGACGTTGCCGTCACGCGAGCATGATGCGCGCTGTGTGGCCCTGGCTTTAGGTAATGTTTCACAACCAAGATCAGTGTTCCATCTTCAGTTGTCTGTCAGTGTCCTTGTACTTAATGGTGCATTACCGTAACCATGACATCATCCATAAACATGTCACGGCCAAACAATAAATTCTGTCCCTGAACACGTAATTTATTTCAGAAGTTATTTATTCTTCTTTTTGTTCATACGGTTTGACTGTAAATTGACTTTCAGGTTGTTACTGACTAATCATTTTGAATTATTTTCTTAACTTATCATCATACACATTTAAAACCTTTGTTTTTTGTGACCATACATGGATGACATGAATATGTAAGCGCCTGCAGTGTAATTAATAGTGTTAATTAATAATAAGTTAGGCGACAGCTGTAGGAGATTAGAGTATGAAAAAAATCAATATTTGACTGTGACATTGAGCCTCACAGATAATATACATGTAAATCTCTGCAATCTGTTTGCTTAGAGAATACGATTTGCATAACAGTATTCATAATCGAGTCAGTGTTTTGTTAATCTTTGGCTAATATGTGTACACAGAACATTTAATCAGGCCCTGGACATGCATATCCCACTGAATACTCAGCTTGACCATGTGTGAGACAGCCCTCTGCTTTGTTAGGATAAATGCAAGTGCAAACAAAATGTCAATAGGTTTCTTGTTTGGATGCACATTACCTAATAGCTGTTTGTGCTCTTCATGTATTTGAAGTAGATCGGTTCCAGCTGGTTTAGCTTTGATAAATTTATGAGTTATTCCTTTCCATTTTTTCTGTCTGTGGTGTTTATTCAAGAGATTAAGCTGGCCGTGATTATCTGTGTATTATGCATGTGTTTTCTAATTCAATCAAACAGATACAAATTGTCCTTTTCATGCAAGTGTGAGTCACGGTGCATGAGTAACACAGGAAAATGAAGGTGCTTCGGGGACCCTTTGGGCACCAGTGTTCTGTATCTTCTCCGAGAATTTTCTCTATGTCACATTCTCCTAATTAGAAACACTGATTCCTCACCGACCTTCACAATGTGATGTTCGTAAATCATTTCATTTCTAAAGCAAGTATCTGCTCTGCTTAAGTGTCCTTGAGTGAGACCTTGCTGCTGAGGGAGTCGTACCATAAGAGTTATTCTCTTTTTAAAGATCAATGCAATATTACATTATAATAATTTCTTATTTGGGGATTGATAAAGCATTGCATTGCTGTTATTATTTGTCAAATATTACATGTTGTGCATACAGCGTGTAAACAACTAAGCTAAAGTGAGGTGTTTATGCTTTCATATCTACCTTTTATGTTGTCCTAATAAATAATAAGCAAGACTCAATGAATAATTGATCAGGCACAGATTTATTTTTTTTAATCTTAGAGGGACACTTACCATCTGCTTTGCCGTCATGACCTTCGGAAGCGTTCATGTCACTCATCTTAAGCTGCGCTCACCATGGGAGCAGAACAGGAGATAAAAAGTGCTCATTGAATAGCTGTGAAATAATAAGCAAAGAGAATGGCAATGTGGATTCACAGCAGGATAAAAAAAAAACTGTTATTACTGAGAGCTGAAATCCATTTTTACCAAATGCCAAGGAGGTGAGATAGTTCCAATTTTTTTCTTTAATGTATGAAGTATAGTTCCTTTCTTGTTTCTGCCAAGTTTCAAGCATAGTCTGTGTATAAAGATGGGACAATGTGTCTCCACTTCCTCCCACTGTACCGAAGTGAAGCCAAAATATCCTAAATGACAGAAACCATCTTTGGGAAAAATTTGTTTGACGTGTACTTTGACCTTTTTAGTTTGGCCCGTATTCGCTAACATGGAAGGGCGGGACTTATGACCTATACTGCAGCCAGCCACCAGGGGGCGATCGAAATGTTTTGGCTTCACTTTTGGGGCGCTGTCATGTCCTCCATCTTATTAATACCAACAACAAAAACAACCATAAAACTGTACTAATATTTTTTTTTATACACATTAACAATGGATCAAATGACTTTGTGTAATGTGAGATGGGTTGCTTGTAGTGAGAAGTGTTTTAGCATCTCTCAGCTCATTGTTTGGGTTTTACTGCCTGCCACCATACTGTTTGGTTCACGCTACAGTTACTAATCTCATTTACCTCATTTCCTAATTTTAATGATAAACCTACTGTAAGTTATGTACCCAGCAATAAACGACAGACAGAAAAAGTTAGTGACTAGCTGACATTATCAAGTGTTTTGTTTAAAGCTTGTTGCTCTGCCTCAGTGGCAAAAAACAACAAATAATGCAGGTTTAAACATTCAAAATGTGCATCATTAACCTCAAAAATGTACCTCACTGCACGTATTGTTGAAATATTGCTAGAGAGTTGAAATCTTACTCACAAAAAGTGTTCTGAAAACACCGTAACAATACAGTATGAGGTTAGTTTCCTTTTTAAAAATGTAAAAAAATAAAGAAACTCTTTATTTAAACTGAAGAATTCCTTTTATTCAATGAAAAGTGGGTGTACACTGATTTCCCATTTGTCGTTAAACCCTGAACTTCATTATCAATCATACCTGCCTGTGTCTGCCCATCAATTCACTGTGACAGGCAGGAAGATGATGGACTGATGGAGTTCAAAATATGCTCCGTATTTGGCATGCCGTGAATAAACTAGATGTAAAACTTAATGGGATTCAGCTCCGGGTCAGCATAGTAATTAACTCGTTTACGGCCCTGCAGGCAGATATTTGTTATTGTTCAAGACATCACACGTCATTCACTGTGAACCTAGAGTGGACCTGCGCACTTTAACATCGGCGCCTGCTTCATCATTTCAATCCGTTGGGCATGAAATGGGATCTAAACAACATCAACTCATATTATCCTCCTCAGATTATCTACAAGTGAAGCAAAGTGGAACGATGGGATGGGATGGAGATGGTGCGAGTGCAGTTCAGCGTGTGGTCAGATGGTTTTCACGTGCCTCACTGAATGCAATCAGTCGTCTGACACACAGTAACAGTTGGTAGTGATGGTAATGATGGAGATACATTTCAGTAAATACATGTTTAGGTGTTAGATGGACACAGACATGTAGTTGTTGTTGTAGCACCAACTCCTTATTTTTTATTTTTTATTTGTGGTATATTGTCACAAAATTTAGCTTGATTTATAGGTGGAAAATCAGCAGTTTTCTCAATCACTGTTTTAATGGAATTTTAATGCATGCGATTAGTTAGCTTCATCTTACAAAATCTGTTGGCAAGAGTTGTCAGAAATGAGACGCCTGCTTTTGTCTAAAAGCATTTACACACCAGTTGGGGCGGGTTTTTTTTTCGTGCAATTCATTTGCATGTTAATATATATTTTTTAATCATTGTTTTTGTCATGAATAGGCCTACTTTATACACAGAATGCAAATATTACATGGCGAAAAAGCGATGTACTTCCTTTAAGAAACAAGGTCAATTTCTTGAGCTTTCGCACCGCCAATAACGTCATCAAACAATCACCAGGACGGCAAACTTTCTGACTCCTTTCGAGCTTGACAAAGGTATCGTAGACTAGATCCACTCCTGTTCTTACTTTTCACAATAAAAGCCCTAAACATATAATATTCGCAAGCAAGTATTTCGCAGTCGTTTATTCATCACACCCCCAGTGTGCAAAGGCCTTAACTCTGTCTGAAATGAAGAACCCATTGCTTCAAAAATTACTACCAATTTTGATGGTAAATCAACGTCAACATTGTAAACTGCATATGTGTAACGTGAAAACGGGACGCTTGACATGTGTAGCAACACAACAGTGACTAACTGAGGGGACAGGCTTTAGCAAACAACTTTAACAGCTTTAGAATACATGAATTTCAGTTGTTGCTGCTTTTTAGTGCATGTATTAACACATTTTTTGGTTTGTGTCTTTAAACATTGCCCGCAGAGTGAAGGAAATAGAGTTGCAGACAATTATTCATCTGTTGAGAATGACTTCACGGCACATTCTTGCATTTGTCTCTTGAAGATTTTTTAATTGATTAGGTCCAGGAGTAGATTGTGTCACTGGGCTGCCCCTGAGCCATACAGCATCACAGTAGATCAAAAATCCAGATAAATATTAATGCACTCGTCGATGATAATGGGCTGACTGCGCTGGCTTGAAATACTCTGCATCACACTTCAGAGGATGAGTTTTGTCAGCAGATTAAAAATAAGTCTGTGTTGGCAAAAACAGTCTCCTGAAAGAGAAAATTGTCTTGGATTAAATGCTGCTCTGCATAAAAATCAGACTTGTTACAACTACTTACCACACTATTCACCAAAAACATGCTATGTCATATCCGTTAAGCACATATCGTCTCAGAAAATACATTTAGATTTGAAGAATTCCAACCAAAGATAAATGTTACTCACATGTACATTACAACACTGCTGTAATCTTCAAGCAACATACTTTGCAAGAGTTATGTCTTTAAAGCATCAAATGTAATTACACTCTAACTCTTCTCTCCTTTAAAGCCTGTGAGTTACTCATTGTCGGCAGAGAGTTACGTTTTCCTGGGAAGACGATTTCCATAAAATAATTGAAGATTTAGGACTGGGGGCGGGGGTGGTCAGTGTCGTACCCTGACATTATTCTTTCACTGTGGGCAGGAACAGAGGGTAATGCAAACAAGGCTGACTGCTTTGTAGCGGCACTTATCAGTTCATTGAGCTGTGAGCGGCTCAGCGATGCCACACATCAGTGGATCATCTGAGCATCTGTGCAAATAATGTCTGACGCTATGGTGAAAATGAAATAATGAGTCACTGCCATCCCTCTGATGTCTCCACAACTCTATCTGTTCACTCGCAGTAAGCCGCTTGCATGAATCACTTCAGCGAGCAGAGAAAACGCATCATGTGAGGGGCAGACATGCTCCTCATCGTCGTTCCTGAAAGGCATCAGAGTCGTCGCTCCATCCACAAATTGAATTCCACTCGCAACAATAGCTCATTCTGATAATAACAATAAAACAGTGAAGGTTAATAGATCTTTGACTCAGTTGCCCGGCGCCCGCTCCTTTTGCAGCAGCCTTGAGCTAAATTAGAAGTTGATTGCGGTTGCGTCACTGAAAATTTACCAGTGTATATTGGGTTTAAAGGTCTTTAATTGATTTCAAGAGGCAAATAAATTCATGATTAGGGCCGTTGAGACCTCTCATGAATCATATTTATTAGTAATCACATCAACAACCATTAAAAGATGAGGAACATCACCACATTCTGCCCTTTTGATTAAAGTAATGTGGTTTTAAAGTCAGAGATGCAGAGCAAGAAATTATTCTTGTCACGTCAAAGTTTTCTTTGTTCTTATTTAAGTCAGTATTTCTGTCGTAAATAAAATGAATTAGTATTCAAGGACTTGTTATTTCAGAAAAGTCATAATTATTGTGTCTTTTCAACCCTTAAGCCAAACCCAACAAATGAAGGAGAAAACAAACAAAATGCACAAAATGTCATTGCATTAGGAACACCGGAGGACACAGACGAACATGATTTTTTTCAGATTACCTGTCCCTGTTTTTTAAAAAAAAATTTAAATCATATTTGCTCCAACTTGCCTTCTTCAGCTATCAACACAGCCGTACTTTGAGCTAAATGCTAATGTCACCATGCTCACAGTGACAATGATGTTTAGCAGGTACAAAGTTTACCATGTTCCCGTTAGTGTGTTATAGTATGCTAATATCTGCTAATTATTATTACTGCACACAAAATAAGAAAAGCCGAGGCTATGGGAATGTCATTAGTTTTGCAAGCATACTCCAGCATATGCATTTCATAGATGTTGTACATGTACTTGCAGTCAAATTTAAATAAATTTCATGAGTACTACAATGGCATTACAATTGCACTTTGAGCATATTTGAAATGTACTAGTAATAGACAACTAATATATTTATGTTAGATTAATAGCATACTCCTTCAATATGCTCTGCTACACTTTGAAATATGTTACAAATATACTTGCAAGAATTTGGCCAAATAAGAATTTTGAAAAAAAAGTTATTACAATTTATCCTGAGGAGGTTACGCATGTCTGTACCAAATTCTGTGCCAATCTGTCTAGTAGATGTTGAGTTATTTCTCAGGATAAGTAAAAACATTGACTTCATGGTGGCACAAGATGAAAAGTCGGGGAGTCACTAAAGTCAGTAGGATTCATCCTCTGGGAAGCATGAATGTCTTTACAAAATGTCATATCAATCAGTCCAAAAGTTGTTGAGATATTTCAGTCTGGACCAAAGTGACGGAGCGACCAACAGACACGTACGCCATCATCTTACAGTTCTCTCCTTATAATACTTTAGTAGCAAATTGTACTGTAGCCACATGAGTGTCATGTGGGAGTAGTTATCCTCATATGTGTTCATGTTCAGTGAAGATGAAGCAAAGTTAACAGTGTTAGTGGGTACAGTATGTTATGCTCATGTTGGTGAACATCATCCCCTCAAGGCTACACTGTACAGTCACACACACACACGCTTATTCAAACAGTACTTCCGAGGGCAAAATCTGTTCGATATTTGACAGTTTGACATTTTAGATAAAGCGGCATTTACCTTCACTGCCGAGTCAATTATATAACCTGAATCGACATACTCTAGAAGGAGAAGCTCCAGTAGCATTAAATGTAATAAAGTTGGATGGAGAATGTTTTTAAAACGGGCTCCTGACTTTCAAAGGTTTCATTGTAAGATGTCAGAAATGGGCTTGTTTCTTTTCCAAATCCATCTTGTTGTGAAAACTCCTTGATAACAAATTTATTCCACATGCCTCAGGCCTGATAAGAGAGACACACTCAGTTGATTATTAGTTGATTAGGCCCGTTATGAATCATAGGGCACATTGTGCACAGAATGCATTTCATCTTTCAATGAATTTAATTAAAACCAAACATCGCCGTGATGAGCTTGAATTCTCTTTACATCGTTTTCTGTTGCACACAACATTGTCTCACATGTACTTGCATGTTGAAGCTCTTTCATGTGGGCAGAAAGGCCATGAATTCAAATTCAAATTTGTGCCCTTTGTGAGGCCACTAAGATGCTTTAAAGCCTTAGAGCACTTTCTAGGCAGCCCTAAGGGCTGGGGCCTTAATTCAAAGAGACAGGGACAACAAAGGATATGTAGGGAGCGCATAAGAGGTTAGAGTACTTCCTCTCCTTCAGCCTATCAAGTGCAGGATGAATGTCAAGCTATGGAAAAGGCCAGGCTCAGAAATGAAGATAGCTGTTGACTCCATGAAATGTCAGCTAATATCCCTGCATAGGAAATTCAGAATTACTGTACATACCCTAGTGGAAGAAGTAGTATAAAGTATACTAAATGCTAGTATGCTACAGCACACTAAAGTGTACTGGCACACAGACTAATACTTAAAAAGTTTAAGGCACTTCCTCATTGGCTTCACTTTTCAGACCCGGAGGTAGCCCGCTGGAAAAAATGGGTTTTGATTTCATGAAAATCTTAAGGATTATAACTTTAATCTGAATAAATAGTGACAGATAAAGATTTATTGTATAAAGGCTGTCAGCCTGAATTAGATAGAGATCTGGCAGAAAAGTTGGAAATGACTTCAAATAGGAGAGTTGCCTGCTGAAAGTGAGTTATTGTGATAGTTGTTAAGGAAACAAAGTAAGGAATTTGATCCAGCACTTTGTTTTATACAAAAGAAAAATTTAATGTTTTTTGCAGCTGCTTCAGCCTCTGAGAGCTGTAGATTGAGGTTTTTCCCTTCACGATACTCTAAACCCTCGGTGGCACAAACATCAGTTAAACTTGAGTGCTAAACCATGTCCGATCAAAGATAAGTCACACCACTAAGCCTGAGGATCAACGGTCAAAAGCTTTTCTTGCTCTCTTGCAGAAGGGACAAGTGTCCATCGGCTCTTTGGTGGCTTTGGATGGGGTCGCCTCGGTCTTTCTCTAAAGATTAAAAACATCAGAAGTTTTTGGCTGATGTGTTAACACAATAGTTTCCAGAACTTTTCACTACTTCTATAACTATACTTCTATATTTGCTATACTTCTGCTATAAGCTTGCCAATACAGTAAGCTTAGAGTTTTGATAATGAAATATTTACATTATCGTGTGCAGTATATTCTTAAAAACTGAACTATTAAGTTTTGAATATACCCATTACGCCACTTCCTGAGCTATTTTAACCCGAACCATGTTGCTGGACATTCGTTGGAAAACGCACAAAAAATTCGGAATACGTTTTCACAAGATATCATACAAACTGTATGAGAATACGCTGGATTGTTTGAATCTAAATGACTAGATTTTCTCTTAATTTGGATCCCACAACTTGTCCAAAGCTACACAAATGCCACCAAAAAAAACTAATTATCTTCTTCTTTTTCTAACAACACTGCAATCTGAATCCTAACAAGCTTCGGCATCAAAAATCCCAAAGCATAACCAAATCCTTCAAAGCCAAAGCCGTGTTTTCCCTGATGTCCCCCGTCTTGCTGCTGCTTTTATGTTTGCCTCAAGGACTCTTGAGAGATGGGTTGGGTTAAAAGAGGGTCGAAGGTCCCCCTTTGAAGAGTTGCCGCATCTGCGCCTGTCCCCGGACGCCCCTCCAAACTGCCGGGCTGATTGTCGCCTTGAAAGCTCTCCTGCTGTCTTGCGGTTAGCACTATCTGCCGAACAAAGGACAAGCAAAGGATACATCATTAGCAACCTGCACACATGGGAATCTCCAGGCACTACAGCGCGGCTAATTTATTCAAGGGGTGAATGTAATAGTTTTCTTTTTATAATCAGTGTTTGATGCCTTTTCCCACTGTGTTCAATTTGTTGAAAACAAGTCGTTGTTTGACCACGATCTTTCACCTTACCAAGTAGTTTTGGTTGGATATACTTTACCAACCATCCAGAAATGTAGCTAAATGAATACATTGTAGTTTGTAGGGTGTTGATGAAGTGTAAAACGTATAGAGGATGAAGCTTTAACATGTAAGTGGAAACAGAGGAGGGGGTTTCCTGGATGATGGGAAGCTTCTTCTAAGACTTCTTCAGGTGAAAGAAGGTGCTGACTTGATGTCAACATGAAAAACTTGAAAAACTGAATATGGCTCCTTCTGATACTCGGATGTTCTCTGTATTGTTAATTCACTGTGTCTCGTTCAGTTAGACCCTGAAGTCTTGGCATTGATTTTGTGGCTCAAAGGATAACAACAATGAGATATGAAATAACTCTGCAATAGTTGTGTTTTTCTGTACTGGAAGAGCAGAGTTCAGATAAAGTCATGAGACTGTTGATTAAACACTGACTCCGAGTGTCCTAGCCTGACTTCACAATTAAATGAAAACCTCAAGAGATTATTTTAAATATTTCAGTGTATAATAGTTTTTGTATATACACACAACTAATAATGGGCTTGATTATTTAGTAATAGAAAATCATCAAATCAGTGCATCCAGAGAGAAGTGCTGTATTTCAAATGTTACTCTGACAATTTATTAAATGTTTTGTTTTTAAGTTAATATTTGATAAACTCATGCAGAAAGTAAAAATAAAAAAACAGCACTTTTATATGTGTTTCTCCTTTTGGATTCTGTTGTTATAAACTCTTGTGGCTGTACTTTTTGGTACTTTCAATTTATACAGTAAGTTTTTTGAATGAAAGTTTTACAAATTATCTATGTAGCAATTTAAATAGTTTTTCCTCGTATATGAATATATGAATTACGACGTAGTATTAGGGCCACATTGAGGGAAAAAAAATAAATCTGAGATTTCGAGAATAAAGTGATAATATTACGAGAATAAAGTCATAGGTTTACGAGAAAAAAAGTCGTATTATGAGAATAAAGTCTTAAGTTTCAGTGAAAAAAGTCATAGTATTATGAGAATAAAGTCATAATATTATAAAGTAGTAATTTCACGTGTTATTTTAGAAATAGAGCAGCGTGCTGCCTGTGTGAAAATGAGGAACGTGGAGCATCTTGTGAATTTATACGCTAGTTTAGGTATCACAAATAACGAAATACTTAATCTTTTGGCACATAGGCACCACATTATAAGTATCAGGGCCTTGAAAAGATTGTGCAAGATACTGCATTTCTTCCGAAGAAAGAACCACACGGACCTTGGGGAAATTGCCTCTTTTGTGGAGGAGAAAAGGACTTTTTTTTCTCGTAAAGTTCTGACTTTATTCTCGTAATATTATGAATTTTTTTCTTGAAATAGAATGACTTTATTCTGATTAAATTCCGACTTTTTTCTTCTCTTTTATTTTCCCTCAATGTGGCCCTAATACTCATGCTGTCGTAATGAATAAACCTTTTCTATGAGCAATATTAACCTTCGTTCATGGGCTAATAACAAATATTCCATTATCTTTGTGTTTATGTTTGAAAGTGCCTCTTGAACAGAACCCTGCTTTCAATAGATGCCGAGGTAAAAAATAATCTATCAGGAGAGATGATACGCTATTGAACGATGAGGCAGAACATGTTTCCAAAAGATCTATTCAAGGACTTTGGTTTCCAGTTACAAAGTACATCGCTGATACAACCCTTGATCTCAACATTTAGCAAAAATGGAAAAAGAATTACTGCCCACTGTTGCAAATGGTCTCTGATTGCTGTTGACAGATTGTTTGAATCCGTCAGCATTAAGGCTACTGAGAGGCCCGTACGAGCCAGGTCATCCCTTGTAGATTACAGAAGTACAGCGTGCTCTCCGGTGATGGTTTCCTGGCCAAGAGTGGGGACAGCCGTATCGATTCTGTCCCCCTCTTCAATCCATTATCAGCCTCTATCAGGACAGCCAGGAAGCCTGCGGTTATCTGATTTCCCATTTTATAAGCAGGTTGGAAAACAGCCACCAAACTTTGCAATTATAATAGGGTGGTCTCTGTATCAGTGTTTTCCCTTGTGACACTCGCACAGCAATATAATCAACGCTTTCTCCCCATACACACACATTCATACACACACACATACCTGGGAGCTGGTATTGTTATTCTGGTATTGTTGATCGCAGAGAGGTAAGTGACTCGTGTAGTCCTGAAGCCTGGTGTCTTAATTACACTGCTAAGTCTGGTAATTGCTTTATAATGACTTTGCCTTTTCCTTTGCTCTCTTTGTAGTTCTATTTTCTTTGACGATGCACTTTTCATAGCTCAGGGTATTTCTCCGGAGAGTGTAACCAAACCAGAAATCAAAGTGTCTGAGTCTGGCCGAGCCTCCTAATTGTAGCTTCTGGTCTTTCTTAGAAAAGCATCTTTATTTAATTGGTGCTGATTCTTTTTCCCGCAAGAAAATCTATAAAAATAGTTAAATGCTGTTATAAAGGATTAGTTCAACATTTTGGGAAGTGCGGTAATTTGCTTTATTTCCAAGAAGAAGATGAAAAGATTGATACCCCTCTCATGTCTGTGCGTTAACTATAGAGCTAGAGCCACAAGGCAATTAGCTTAGCATAAAGACTGGAAACAGTTAAAGGAGAAAATAACACATTTATACTGCATTCAAACTGCATGTGATTATCATAAAGTGGGCATGTCTGTAAAGGGGAGACTCATGGGTACCCATAGAACCCATTTTCATTCACATATCTTGAGGTCAGAGGTCAAGGGACCCCTTTGAAAATGGCCATGACAGTTTTTCCTCGCCACAATTTTGTCCAACTTTGGAGCGTTATTTAGCTCCTTCCCGACAAGCTAGTATGACATAGTTGGTACCGATTGATTCCTTAGGCTTTCTAGTTTCATATGATGCCAGTATCTTCACTCTAGCTTTAACCTACTAGAGCAGGGGTCTGCAACCTGCAGCCCCGGAGCCACATGCGTCTCTTCAGCTCCTCTTCAGTGGCTCCCTGTGGATTTAAAAAAAAAAAAATAGTGGAAATGAATAACTGTTTTTTTGTTTACATTTTCATTTTTATTTATCATTGTTGTAGGTCTATGGTACGACAGAGTATTAGGGCCACATTGAGGGAAAAAAATAAATCTGAGATTTCGAGAATAAAGTCATAATTTTATGATAATAAAAGTAATATGAGAATAAAGTCAGAAGTTTATGAGAAAAAAGTCGTAATATTAGTATATAGTAGTATAGTAGTAGTAATTTTACGTGTTATTTTCTTTTTTTCTCGTAAAGTTATGACTTTATTCTCGTAAAGTTGTAACTTTATTCTCAAAATCTCAATTTCTTTCCCCCTCAATGTGGCCCCATACCTCCCTGCAAATGTTTTTGTGAGCTTTAGAGGTGCTGGATGGTGGATTTTTCAACTTTGGAGAGAGCAAGGCTAGTTTTCCCCTTGAATCCAGTCTTTATACTAAGCTGACCCAGCCACATCCCGGCTCTAGCTCTATACATGATGCATCCTTTTGACAATGGTATAGATCTTGGAAAACAGCTCATAGTACACTTTGTTAACGATGACATATCACAGGTTGGACTAAAGAAAAAACACACTCCCTCGCTTGTACCCCAATTTATAAGCTTTGCAATGCTGCCATTATAAAAATGACATCAGTTGCGGAGCCACTATGACACGACGATCAATACTAGTGTCCATGGACTCTCAAAACAGCTTTATTTCATAAGACATATTTACTATATCTGTGGCTCAACAGCTACGTGAGTCTGGCTAATCAATGTTGAATACGATTGTGGTTTCCGTCTCCTCCATTTAATATGGCATCACGTCAATATGCCTACTGTATGTGAACACCCATTGTCTTCTATCAGCGTGCCATGTCAATATCTCTTTGTGAAACCCTGCATCAGAATATATTTGTTCCAATTATTCATGAGAGCGTTCATTACAAACTGTTAGAGGTGCCATCTCGTTGCGTAGGTCCATCATTCAAATCTGTTCGTTTGAGGTGGCATGCTGTGATAACTCCCACTCATCCTCTCTTGTGTGCAAGACAAGTGAAAAAGAAAATGGAGAAAGGACGAGAGATTTAAGTGGCTTTTAAAACACTGCAGTTTGAATAAATGAATTGTCATTTAAATAAAAGCAGCAGTGACCCCCCGATGCATCACGCTAGCCTTAAAACAACGGGCCCATCATTGTGTGACAGTAATGAAGGGTTCACACTGTTACTGTATCCTCTACTACTCGTCCTACGTCTATGTTTACTGATGCTTCATTCTGTTTTTCAGCTGAAGACACCTCAGTTTCTCTCTTGATAGTTTGCTCTAAGCTTTAAAGTCATAAAAGGAACCAGTTTCTTTTAAAAGAAAATGTTAAATATCCACCTTCCGCTCCATTAACTTGTCCATTATTTCTGTCTGATAGGAAATGACGCACTTTCTTAAAGCATCTGTGTTTGAATGAGTTACAGAAATAGAACCAAAGTCCCAATGCCCGCTGACAAAATGGCTTAACCTTGAGTACTCAATAGCGGTCCTATTCTTGGTATTTTTATAACTGCATTAATAACGTTGTGAAAAGTATTTTCAGTGTCAAGGAAAGCCATTCATCGCATCCAAGTGATGCATGTTAAATTAAAGGAGCACACAGACAATTTAGCAAAATAAAAGTATATAATAATATAATATAATATAATAATAATAATATTTAATTGCAATTAATCGCAAATTAATCACACTTTTTTTATCTGTTCAAAATGTACATTAAATTATCATTTATATATAACAAACTGAAGTAAAAAAAAAAATATTATGAAACTAATATTTAGCAGATTTGCTTGTTTTCAAGGTGTCTTGGGTAGTTCTGCAAGCAAATAAGTATATTTCCCAAAAATGTCAAACTATTCTTTTAAATATAGACGTATAAAATATTTGCAGATCAACCCCAGACATCTTTAAAAAACTAAAGTGACAAGGAAGTTGCGAGGAAAAGCACAACACTACAGAGGAACAAGAGACGTGAGCTCAAAAGACAAACTGAGCGAATGATCTGCAGCTAGTTCAGCTTTGGGGAGTCAGGAGAGCAGCTACCACACGACATGGCCTCGCATATTAAACCGACAATAGTGCACACAGACTAAAGCTGTCCTCCTGGATTAGTACTATCCACACATTACATTGTCAGATTTATACAGGAGTATTACAGTATCTGCACACGAGTCACAGGCGCTGACTATACAGAGATAATCTTCCCAGCATTTTGCTGAGCAATGGTTATCTATCTGCACAGCCTACACCGCTGAAACCTTGTGACTCATCTCCAAAATGTCAAGTCTTTCGGCGTGCGCTGAGTGTCTTAATTGATTCTGCCTTGAAGAGCTGCTAATCGAAGGCCATGTGTTTCTGTTCTGCACAGATGTGCCGGGATCCCCTTCAGCTGAGAAGCCCAAGCTGAGGATGTTAACCTGATTCAGAGGTAGCTGATTGTTTCTCTCAACTTTTAACCCCATCAGACTCTACGCTCTAGAGTAGTATTAATGAAATAACTATCTTTGATGACTCTATAATAATAGCGGGTAATAATCCACTTATATACTCCTGGGGCTATGAAGCCCTCCTGCAGCAGAACAGGAAAAATGTAGAGATCATTTAACCACAGCATGACAAAACAAGTCTATAAAAGTCCACCCAGTTTTCCTGGACAGACAGATAATAGTGTGTTTTCCTGTGCGGGTCTCACTCGGTCAGTAATGTGTCAGATTTAATGTAACACAGCACCAAGGCCTGTGCTCCGATCCCGTCTGTTGATGCTGTATCTCATACCTCTTTCAGCTCATCACATCTATGGATGATGACACAGATCAGGCCTCCTCATTTCAGGGTGTCAGGGTCTTGCTTTAGGGGGCGTTGCCACATGCCCCACTTTGTAGCACAAAATGCATCATGTACATTAATTAATTGCGTCCCGGGGCGCCGCGTGTCACTTCCGATGTGATAAATGGGATTTCACGCCACAAAGGGAAGAAAATGAATTTAGATTAATGTAATAATATCGTTACCATGTTCATTTTGAGTGAAAATTGACCAGAATTTCCTGTGCAAAAGTGCATTTCGTGCCCAAATTAAATGCTGGATGTGACACTTAGTCTGTCACCATAGTCTGTCATAATGTATGACTGTTTATTCTAATGAGGGGAAGCAACTGAAATACAAAAAACATCCCAAGAAATGGCAATCAGCACATACTGTAAATCAAAGCCACAGGACTGAAGCAAGCAGGAATCAGATGTCGATCTTCAATACTTTTCCGATTTGTCTGCAGGCTCCACCTCACATCCCCCTTTTTGAAAAAGTGATAACTTATTTCCCCAAAAATCAGTAATTTAAAGCATCGTTTGTATCGTGCTGCGTTGAGTCACGCTGTGTCACACAGCCCTCGCTGTGATAACCGTTCTGCATTTTAAAGCAACTTTTCACATGCATTTCTGTCATCCTGCAAAACACAGTAAAGTTAGCTGAGGATAAAAATCAAGACAAAAACAGCAAGTCGAGGTTTAGGTGAGGTTAGGTAAAATAAGGTAATAGTATAGAACGATACACGGAGCAGGATCATTAGGTTTAGCCATCAGCGCTCCCTTTTGTTTGAACAAAGGACAAATGGAAAATCAATAGATGCTATAGACAAGACAAAGGTGAAAAAAAACTGCTTTAGTGCCGAGGTAATGATGTGACATTAAGTGGATCATTGTTGTTGCACTTGTTCTCTGAGCCTCTTCACAGTTTCTGTTGTTTTCCTCCTCTCAGTAACAGTCAGCAGATGAGGATCAAATTATCAAGCTCAAGTGTTTGTGTTTGGCTGGACATTCATTGTTGTTAACTGCTAACAGATACAAAAAAAAACAAAAAAACGGACCCCATTTGGTGCATTACGTAACTCACACCCAAACAAGGCTTACTACAGCAATACAGCTCACTCCATGTGTCACAGAGAAATAGGGAGGTCAGAAACTGAGCTGAGCTTTTACTAAAATATTCCCCAATGTTTGACACATTGTAAAATGCAGCAGCTGTTGGTCCGTTTGACATGATCGTTGCAGCGATATGATGAATTTTAAAAGCTCAAATATGTCAGTCGTCTGAGTGCAATCAATATTTGACACCATGATCATCTCTCCCAAAGCCATAAGTGAGTGAATCATATCTGCAGATTAGGAGCGCAGACTGGAGCAGCTTAACACATAATGAGAGAGTGAGAAATGAGAGAGCGAATTTGTTGGCTGGAGTGATCGCATCCAAATGTCCTTTATGTCGTGGTGTTAGTGGGACCAACACAGAACATTTAGCTCCCAGAAAATCTCACATATTGTTAACGTCTCCTTTTTCCACTTTCTAATAATTAATGCAGTGCCCGTTCGGAGCGTGTGCCGGATTGCTTGGCCCCCGGAAGTGCTGCTTGCAGCGTTGTCGAGAACTATGGTTGCTTGCACCCGCCAAGTGTGAAGTTGACCGGATGAGCGGATCTGGAGATATGCGAAGGACAGTCATACATACTTACAAACTCAGACAGACAGAGATTCCTTCCTTTATAGTTAGATGTTTTCATAATTTGTGTGTCTGTGTAGATATAAGGAGGGGTAGTTAGTTATCTTTAGCTTAGGCGGATGGTGACGCGTTAACGCAAATTTGTTTTAACGCCACTAATTTCTTTAACGCATTAACGCAATCGATCTTCCGGATGTTGTAGTGGGCTCCGTTTTAAAGCTAGAGTGATGATACTGGCATCATATGAAAATAGAAAAACATAAGGAATCCATGTCATACTATCTCATTGTGAAGGAGGCTAAATAACGATCCAAACTTGCGTTATATATTTGGAGAGGAAAAACTGTCATGGCCATTTTCAAAGGCATCCCTTGACCTCTGACCTCAAGATATGTGAATGAAAATAGGTTCTCTGGGTACCCACAAGTCTCCCCTTTACAGACATGCCCACTTTATAATAATCACATGCCGTTTGGGGCAAGTCATAGTCAAGTCAGCACACTGACACACTGACAGCTGTTGTTGCCTGTTGAGCTTGAGATTGCCATGTTATGATATGAGCATATTTTTTATGCTAAATGCAGTACCTGTGAGGGTTTCTGGACAATATTTGTCATTGTTTTATGTTGTTAATTGATTTCCAATAATAAATATACACATACATTTGCATAAAGCAGCATATTTGCCCACTCCCATGTTGATAAGAGTATTTGATACTTTACAAATCTCCCTTTAGGGTACATTTTGAACAGAGAAAAAAATGTGCGATTAATCGCGATTAAATATTTTAATTGATCGACAGCCCTAGTAGAAACTGAAATGAACCAAAACTTTATCAAGATTTATAGACCCATTCCTTTTTAGGCAAGCTGACCCATTCATATTGTTGAGCCAGTCAGCTAAAAAAAGGAAAAGGAAGAAGAAAAACACTCATCAGGGTGTGTCAATGAATATATTGAGAGAGCTAATGTACCGGCGCTGATGTGCAGTTTAGTGTGTTTATTTTCAGCCTCCAAAGTCGTGAGTTTGTGTGGAGATAATGATGATGTTCGTATCCTTAGCTGTCCTTAAACCACCAACTCTAATGTAATTAGCCAATTATAATAGACTATTATCAGCATACGGGCACGTTTGAAAGTGAAAGAAAAACATGAATAAAGACGACGTGAAAGCATCAGGCAACCGAACATCTGCAGCACAAAGAGAATAAAAGCTGCATAGGGGGAAAAAACAACAACATTAAGGCTTTTCCTCTTGAGATGCCTCGTGGGCACTGACTGCAAGAGGCTCTTTGTGTGTTTGTGTGAGACATTAGGGGTCGTAATTGAGTTGGGCTGAACAAGGCCAATGACCAGAGCAAAAAGGTCAGCGGCTGCGGTTTATTGGGTTGCCGTTTGGAAATGCTACTGAACCCTGCAGGCTTTGACCATTTGCAACAAATCACTTCCGACAGATAAACCGATCAGCTGCTATTTGTGGAAGCATAACATTTACTTAGAGGCCATGAGGTTGTAGGTTCAAGCATCAGTGCGCGAGTTAAGAGGCCGTTGTTCAACACTTAGTGAAGCCAGACTCAACACTTGTGACCTTACGCACTCGTGAGCGTTTCAAATCTACTTTATGACTCCATTCATGCCCCAGTCTCGCCACTGTGAATGTTATTAATATTAATATACTGTAACATACACAGTCTGGTCTGACATTCATTATATCAGTGTAGTGTATCTCAAGGCAAGCAAAGACATTTACCCCACAAATGATTCATTTCCGTGTCCTTTACGCTCTCTGTTGCCCTGCCAGACACCACCTGAAGAACATGTGCTGCTGTAATCTAATTTATTGCTGTGCACCACACAGAATGAGAATTGACTGAAGCATGAGGAAAAGAGTGGCATGAACAACGATGTCATGAAGCGAGGACAATCAACGCAGATCGATGGTGAAATGACTGGTTTTGTGATTACATGTCTGATGAATTAAATGAACCTCCTTGGGAAATACAGCACATGATGCAGAGGTGAAGAGTTGTTAAGTAACAGATGTTGTAATTATGTACATGTCAGAAGTGATATTACTCCAGTGAATTATGTTCAAGTTGTCTGAAAATTTACATTTTGCGTGACATATTAGCACATGGTGATTATGTAAAACGTTACTAAATATAATTTTGTGAGCAAGCGATGAGGTTTAGTATTTATATTAAAGTTTCATTTGTGGATTTTACCGGGCTTTGTTATAGTACAGAGTTGACGGTAGCTTGAGGCGTTAATAAGTTTATTCAAACCATGGACATTGTGTCCATCTGACTAATTGAATTCACTCTCCTCTTAGCTGGAGTTTGGTCTCCACCAGCTCCTGAGGGAAATATGTGTCTCTTTAGCTGCTAAATGCACTGCAGTGTTCAACAGCTAGTTGCAACGTTTGTTGCTGGGCGGGTAGTGTACAGTTGGAGCTTTTTGACTGGTTAATTGTTTGAGTTTCCTCATTGGCCGTTGCTCTTTCAAAATGAAAGGGCGAGAACAGTCCTTTATGCAAATGAGCCCGTCCAGTGCGACGCGTCCGGCTCACGGAACTTAGACCAAGCTGTGAAACTAGGCGATCTAGTTCGACAATGAAACGAGATTCAGCCATGGCATCATCGCCTATTCCTCGCTTAAAACGTTTTCAGAAGTAGATTTTGGTGGATTGCTTAGACGGAATAACAGAAAGTCTATGAGCAGGCCGCCATGTTGTTTCCTGTTTGAAACCATTGATGTATAAAGAGAACCACAGCATTGTAGGCGGGCTCTCATTCATTCCTATGAAAGTTGCTCAATGGGGCATGAAGCCAAAATGGCTCGCTGCCTGCCGAGTGATAACGTACCCGGATCTTCCGGCGATCTTCCGCATCCATCGGGCCCATAGAGCAGGCGCAGTAGCGTTATCTTTAACTCCACCTCCCAGCCCTCAGGTCTGGGGCTCATTCACATGAATGGAGGAAGGGAAATAACTCTGGATTTGGCTATTAGTGCATTTTACAATTTTTATAACCTAATGATTTAAATAAGGGCTATTCAAGTGTTCGTACTGGGAAGTTAAAATGATCTGCTGAGTTACAGACGTCTCAATCAATCTTCCCAATGTAAAAAGTCTTTCTGGGCCCAATGGCATCATGTGACGGACACGGAAGTTGTACTACCACTACGAAAATTTGCTTCAAAGCCCGGCGCTCTTCCTGGGGGCTTGTTTGAAATGGCAAGCAGAAAACCAGGGACCACTCACTTGCATTCCATGATAGGTATAGGTCACTGCTTGAACGGCCATTTGAAAGGAGCAGCGCGCCCCCTATTGTCCTCGCCGGACCTGGTGGACATGTAGCGCCGGGTATAACATTATAGACATGACCGCTGACTATTTGAATAACAATTTAGTTTTGTTTCTTGTTTACTTTAAGCAATGTTGAGAGCAGTGAGAGTGAACCAAAAAGTAGTAAAAAAAACAAAAAACAATGAGCTGAAAGACGCTAAAACGCTGTAGAGCTGAGGGGAACTGCAGAGACGGGTGATCATTTTCAATGGTTTCATTCCTACGAACGGCACCTTTCACATTGCATCATTTGTATAGTAGTAATTTATTATAAAAAATCTTGATTAGTGCAGCTTTAAGTTCCACAGCGCAGCCCTGAATTGATTTAGAAGTTCTGAAAGTTACTTTGGATTTAGTTTTTCCTTAAAACTGCTCACTGTAACTCACCGTAACTCAACAATATTGACTCAAGGTGCCCCGCCTCATCCTATAAAAACAGGGTTGCAGGAGTGAAGTAAATGGTTATGGTCATTGGACATCAGATGCTGAACAAACAATAATGTATTTAACGTTCTTGGAGAATTATGAATGCACTTTGTGGCAGGAATTTCCTGTCTGGACTTAAAGTGCTGTTGCTTGAACATAACCCTTTCTCCTGGTCCCTGCATAATTTATTAAATTTAATCTTCATTTCTTCTGAGTCCTATGAAAGGAGAAGCGGGATCAGTGATGAAGCACCAAAAAGCAGAGGGGGGGAAAAATGACCGTGCATGAATAATGAAACAGATTGAGTGGTTTGAATTTGTTTTCTGACAAGTTAGTATATGATTGACAAAGTAAATCAAACAGTTTGATTTGCAAGTACCAATTACTTATTCAGTAGATAGAATTTTCTACGAGGCGAAGGGGAGAAGGATAATTGAACCAGTACAAAGAACAGAACAGAATGGCCTTGACTCTTTATTCGCTGCCTCTACAGCCTTTGTTCTTTGAACCTAATGTACCCGAGAATCTGAATACGGTGGCTTGTACAGTTATATGATGGTACACTCAGAAGGCAGTGTTTATATGCTTTCTGTACAGTGCATTCTCTAATAGACTGACGGTGTAGATATCAGAGCTGTAAGGAAAAAAGACTAGTCTCGAGTCAGTAGGGACGTTTAAGTCCAAGTCTTGTCAAAGCAAGTTGCCAATCAAGGCTCAATACTTGTGAGTGAGTCTCAGGACTGTGGACTTGTCAAAGAAAATCTCAAGTCAAGTTTCAAGTGACGTCAAAGCCAGTCTCACATTAAGTCAAGAGTCAGTCGAGACAAGTCTAAGTAAGTCTTATCAAAACAAGTCGTGAATCTTGTAAAAAAAAGTCTCAAGTCAAGTTTCAGGACTTGTCAAAGCCAACCTCCCGTTAAGTCTCGATAGTCTTATGTGTAAATTTAAAGGTATAGTTCAGGTGTTTTGAAGTGGGGTTGTATGAGGTTCTTATCCATAGTAGGTGTATTACCTACAGTAGATGACAGTTGGTGTGCCACAGCTTGGAGAAACAAACAGGAGTACCGACACCAGAGCAAAGCAATATGGTGCTGTGGACGGGGACGGCAGAAAAACGTATTTTAGACACCCAAAGAAAGGCTCACCTAAAAAAATCAGTTCAAGTGTACACTATATTTAGAATATTTTCACCACTTTATCTTGCCGTCACACAGCCCTTTCCTTCTCCTTTCCGACGGGGAACTGAACTGAAAGTGAAACTTATCTATGCTCCCTCCAAAGCCAGCAGGATCAGATGACAAAAACAGTTTAGATACGTTTCACTTTCAGATCGCCATTCGCTGTAGTGTACACTGAAATGGATATACATTTTTTTAGGTGATCCTTTCATTGAGGTGTCTCGAATAAGTTTTTCTGCCGTCCCCGTCCACAGCACTCTATTGCTTTGCTCCGGTGTCGGTGCTCCGACTGTTTCTCAAAGCTCCTGTTGTCCCGATTTTACCAGATCAAGTCTCAAATAAGTTAAGTCTCACTCAAGTCCAAGTGTCAAGTCAACAGTTCTGGTAGACAGATGGTAGTCTTGAATTACACCTGCGGTGTATTCACTGTCGGTGGGCACAGTGGGAAAGATTAAAATTGCGACCTCAAGGACTAAACCGCTGCCTCTTACATCAAACCAGGCACTGCAATTACACACAAGCTGTCTGTGGATTTGCATAGTTCATTTAACTACTGCCACCAGTTTCTCAATGCCATTAACATTAATTTATTTATATCAATATTTGACCACCTAGACAGCCAATTATGCTATATTCCTCTGCTCTCTCTGACTAAATTTAATAAGTAAATGAGTTTCCAAGACACGCTACGCTGACCTGTATGTTTTCATTCCAGGTCAGCGACGTTGATGTCTATGGTGCGAGTGACTGTGTGACAAGTCAACGCGAATCATGTCGCTCTGAGATCTAGCAGACTATACATCACCATCTAGGAAATATGTGGAACAGGAACAATCCCTATTAATAGTACCTCTGTGTGAGAGCTTTTAATTTGGACCTTTTACAGCCTGATCTGTAAAGCTCACTGTCTGTGAAAATAATGTGCGCTGTGTGTCTCTTCCAAAGCTTTCACACTGCCAAGCCGGGGCTCCCAGATCCTTTCCTGCAAAGATGTTTTGACTGCAGATATGAGTCTCCGCTTGCCAGCACTGGTCCTAGGACACCGTCCATGCAAGCTTTGCAGCCAAAGCACAAATACTGTAAGTCAGGGGTTCTTTTTTTTCAAAATATACAGTATAGGGAGCCAGCATATGATTGAGGAAAAGTGCACACATAAGACAAAATATCTTTTCCATCTCACTTCCACATTAAATTGCAAAGTTCTCCACCAAAATCGCTAACTTTACCTAACAACACTAGCATTGATAATTCCTGCGACACTCCCAAGACACCAGTAGTTGTATTAAATGCAATCTATTGAAAGTGCAAGTGCTGAAATGGACCGTGGATTATTAAAATATAATGCATGCCGTTCATGTCACGTGCAGGGGTCGCACAAAATGTTTCTGAGGGCCGTTATTGGCCTGCGGGCCGCACTTGAGAAACTATAAATGTAATTTTGTTGTTGCAGGGACGTCGTCCATCTTCTCAGTGTCCCCGGTGAAGGCGGAGGGGCCTAATGTCTACAGTGAGCCGGAGGACAACTGCGCCCCCGGCAGGGAGGTACTATAGTATGGCTTTTTTAATTTTTCCCACATACTATACTATGACTTGTTTTATTTCTTCGACATACTATGCTATGATGTTTTTTATTTTTTTTACATACTATAACTTTTTTTAGTTTTTTTTTGACATATTATACTATCACTTTTTTCCCCCAAACTCTACTGTGATTTCTTTATGGCTTTTGTTAGACATATATCATCTTCCTACATACTATCCTGTGACTTCGATATACTGTACTATTTTTACATACTATACTGACTTTTTTTCTATGTACTATACTATAACATTTAATGAAATTTTTTCCGACGTAGTACACTGACTTTTTACATGACATTTGTATGGCATTTTATGGGCTACTATGACATATTATACTATGTCGTACAATGCCATTAGACATCTAACATGGCCACCAAAGGGTGTATAACATCAAGCAGACGCATAACTAAAAGAAATAACAAGAAATTAAATAATGATTCATGATTTTATTTAAACATCCAAAGATCAATTCCAAGAGAGGAATATTTACACCGATCAGCAATAACATTAAGACAAGATGGGCAGCCTGACCAGTCTGCGACTACGCAGCCCCATACGCAACAAACTGCGTTGCACTCTGTTTTGACACCTTTCTATCGGAACCAGCATTCATTTTTTCAGCAATTTCACCTACAGTAGCTCTTCTATTGGATCGGACAACACGGGCCAGCCTTCGCTCTCCACGTGCATCAATGAGCCTCGGGTCTGACCCTGTCGCCGGTTCACCGGTTTTCCTTCCTTGGACCACTTTTGGTAGGTCCTGACCACTGCAGACCGGGAACATCCCACAAGAGCTGGAGTTCCTTACGCATGCCCATTTTTTTAATTAATGTTATTCACTTCACCTGTCAGTGGTCTGAATGTATGGCTGATCGGTGTATATATGTATATATATACAGTATATTCCCTTCATACTGTAGATCAGTCATTTAAATGCTTCATCATAGTGTATCTTACCAAACTGGTTTACAACTGTACATGGGGGAAAAGTCCCATATATTATCTACTCTAGAAAAACTCAACGCGCACATCAAAGTGGTGATTCAGGTTATAAATAATTAACAAGAAAAATAGTATTACAAGAAAAAAAATAGTGCCTTAGGCAGCAGGCACTGTCTGTTTCCATACATCTTTTCTGTACATACATGTCTCTAATGTCTGTATATTTTATAACAATCCACATCACCGAAATAGAAAGGAAATGTATTTACAGATATGAAAATAGAGTGTAATCCGAGACTAAAACAATACATTGACTAAAGTTGTCTACTAAAATAGCTCTACAAAACACATACTAAATATCTTTTCTTTCTTTTTTTCAAAATTGCAGTTTCAGTAAAAATTGCTATGTGCACACACACAATTAGGAATAATAATAATAAAAAGGATTTAACCACTTCAGTGAGTAAAAAACAAAACTTCAAACTTATTTTAAAATACACAATTTTGACAAATGATGGCCGTGAGGGCCAGACAGTCAGTTCTGGGATATATTTGTTGTTGCAGAGTGATTTTCACAGTCTCTGCGGAGAGAAAAAAACAATAGCAGCATTGAGATTCTGTTCATGATAAACACAGATCCATTAGTTACACCCAGGCAAAACAAAAATGGCACCAAGCAGAAGCTTTGATTATCCTGTTCTTACAATTTTTAATAGTGAGCCTGAAATTTGCAACATTCTGAGTAAGACTAGATGAAAAGTTTCCCCAAATATGAATATAATAATAAGTGAGTTTCATGCAACTACATGTGGAATTACTGATGTGGTTGCTGCTTCTTCTCCTGCCGCCACCCTACCTCATTCTCCCAAACAAGGCCAAAAACAGCATATTGCTTGTTATTAGGATTGGCCTGAGTGAGCTGTGAAATGCTTCTGCTCTGGGCCAGTGACTCAGCTCAGGACTAGCACATCATCTTTCAAGTTAGCCTGAGGCTCTGGCACTGACATAATGCCATTTAATGAGATGCCCTAGTCCACACAGGAGAACAAGACTGAAATGTTACTCCTGATCCGGTGCCATACCTTTACGCGGAGGCTCCATCTTCCAGTTGCTTTGTGGTTATAGAAGCAAGTCTGAATCTAAGAAAATGGATTGAGCAGACGACATTTTCTGGGATTTAAGTATGTGTAGACTGAACAAAGTGACTCCCAGGAACAGAACAGAGAATGAGTCCAACAGTAAACATTAGAGGATCTTTTGGGAACAGTCTCAACTGAAAACCTCCTCAGAGAGATGTTTCATGAAACTTGAGAGTTTGATGTAGTACGCTGGTATTGGGCAAAAAACATCCTGCTGAGATCAACAGTTCAGTGATGAAGAAATCAATGTGGTGTCCCCTTTCTCCTCAGATCCAGAGTGTGCAGGCCCTCCTGCCGACCGAGGGCATGCTGCGTTCCGACTTTGTGGGCTGTCTCCGTAGCAGTGATGTCAATCTGGGCATATTTGGTGGAGCTCTTTCCTGTCAAGACGCAGAAACAGCTTGAAGTAAGTCATAGAAAGTCTAATATTTTAACGTCAAAATGTTAAGTGGATTGACAGAAAATTATAGAAATATATACGTTTTTGTTAAGTATTTAAAAGTGGACCTTATACAATCTTATCTGCAGGACAGTGTCATATAAAAATAAAGTAGTAGTATGTGGAAAAAAAAGTTATAGTATAGCATGTCCAAAAAAAGTCATTAAAAAGTCATAGTATAGCATGTCGGAAAAAAAAGCCATAGTATAGCATGTTGAAGAAAAAATTCAGTATAGCATTTACTATCATAGTATAGCAGTCAAAGTAGTATGTCGAAAAAAAGTAATTAAAAAGCCATAGCACAGCACGTTGAAAAAAAAGTTGGTATAGCATGTCATAAAAAATCAAAGTATAGTCTGCCAGAAAAAGTAATTAAAAAGTCATAGTATAGCATGTCGAAAAAGATCATACTATAGTATGTTGAAAAAAGTAATTAAAAAGTCATAGTTTGTCAAAAAAGTCATAGTATAGTATGTCGAAAAAAATCACAGTATAGTATGTCGAAAACAGTGTAACATGTTTTTGCCACATGTTGAAAACATGTGGCAAAACTGGCAAAAACTCAAGTTCTCGCTCCTCAGATGAAAATATATGCTGTTTTTCTAAGTCTAAGTCATCTACTCAAGTAGATGAAATATGGCAGTAGGCAATTATCAGTTAAAAGAGGACAAATACAATAATGCAACGCCATTATCATTACTGTAAATTACAACTATCCTTTAGGGCTGAAAATGCCACCTTGACTGTTCTACATGTCTGCTGTCTGAATACGGTAAAAACTAGTCATAATTGCTTTAAAGAGAAGCCGTTTGTATATGCGTGACTTACTCTGAGTCGGGAGATGCGTGACGGTCCCTCGGGGCCCAGGACCCGTCTCCTGCAGCTCCAGCTCCATGTAGTTGAGCTGCTTCTTGGATGTGGGACTAACAGGAATATTCACATACGTCACACCTTCACTGCGAGGCCTGTCAGGAAGCGGTGCCTCTGGTGGGAAAACGAACACTGACCCTGTCAATAGAAGAGCAACACTAAGTGTTAATTAAGCACAGGGGGGAGTTTTGTACATTTATGTCATTTGCTTCTTTTAAAAGGTGTGAAAACTAATTTCTATCAACAAAACCCCAGAAGAGACCAAAACCAACAAGTAATTCATTCTGCTAACAAGGTCTTTGAAGCCACAGCTTGATAGCTTATACTGCCAAATAACTCCATTGTCAACCAAAACACATTTTAAACTCATAAAAGAGGCATGCAGTTGCATTTAGATGACTATTTCTTCATTACAAGGAACATAGCCAATTATTTCACAGCATTTTGATTGCGAGAGAGAAAGAGACAGTTCATGTCTTTAATAAAGGGTTATTTGTTTTTGTCATCACGACCTTAATTAAAAGATAACAATGAAGAAATCAAAGGTATGGCTGATGTTATTTTAACACTTTGTCATTATAACCTTCATCACAAGCTGGAAATCTCTTATCAACAGCATAATGTTAATTAGAGTCATTCAAATACAGACATCTGCATTAAAGTCACTGTTATGTTGTTTTCAACAGTAAAGCACAGCAGCAGATATGGGATCAACAGCTACACTGGCACAACGTGTATCCCACTGAATTGCCCTTTCCCCCCCGTAGAGGCTAATTATACATAATTAGTTAGGCCCCAGGGATACATTATGGTCATTTAATGTTATGAGGCAGTAAAACCGGAACTTATTGCCCTTTTAATTCCACCATCAGCGCTCCATAGCCAATATCCAATTCCTTAAACATGTGAATACTTTCTGGTGCGCTTACTGACCCAAATTTAATTATTTTTTTTTTAATCAAATTACCGTTAAACTAGATTTTTTAGGTAATATTTTCAACGGAACAACTTTGCAAATAACATCCAGATAAACTAGTTTGATTTTCTAGTATTTCCAACACCAACAGAGGTACAAATCATTGGCAGATTTCTCTATTTAAAATTAGTAAAACACTGTTAAAAAGCTGTTTAATTGCAGCCTGACTACAGTTTAACGTTGAGCTGATGCTGAACACGAGCACTGTTATGAGTAAAAACAGCTAAAGCTTCAAGAATATATGCAACTGATTAAATAATGTAGTAAGCAAAAAAAAAAAGGTGTCAAGTAAAGCAAACAAACATCGCCTCAACCCATTTCTACTGAATAGCTTTTCCTGTCAAACACAAATCATTGCCACAGTGTTGCCTAAAGTGCGTTGTCCGTGTAATTTATTGAGCTTGATAGATGGTTTCCAGTGAAAACAGGAAGCTTTACCGTTAAAAGCCAACCAGCATAAAGAGGTGCAGAATAAATGCTGTAGAGCTCAGTGTCTTCTTGATGCAGTTTCAGAACTGCATAAAATATGTGCATATCTGGGCTCTGTGACGCGGATCGTGCCCGTGTCTACAATGCCAGCAAAGATAGCTTCAACCTTCGAAACCAAGGGGAGTGTACACTCAAGGATATCTGAGACATTAGCATAACCTGAATACTTCTTTTCTCCCCCATGAATAGAGACTAGTGAAAAGCAAGATGTACTGAATTTCTCCTGAGCAGTGATTTATACATTTGTTAATTACTTGTGTGCAAATAGAACGACTAAAAGAAAATAAAGCCAAATTAACTGATAAATTTAGATCACCTACATCAGCATTATTCATTGGAATAGCGCATTCAAAATTGTCGTTGTCCTACTACAGCACTGAGCTCTTCCAGTAATTAACAAGGATGTTCATTATTTTTAGCCCCTTTTCAAACAGAATCCTTTCACTGGCAGCATCGACTCGCCACTCGGGCTGCAACTAACGATTATTTGCATTTGCATTCATCATGCATAATCTGCTGATTTGTCAATTAATTGGCATTTGTGCTTGATAAATGACTTAAACATTACAATTGTCAAAACATCTGCAGTTTAATTAGTTGCCAATTAATTTTCTAATTAAATGACTAATCACTTCAGCTGTAATTGCCACTACGATTACAAATCAACAAGCTACTTCTTGTCTCATTTATGGATGTGCAAACTAGAGCCCGACCAGTAAACCAGTCAAGACTCTTAATTAATAACAAATTAACCCTGGCTACACTGCCCATACAGTGCCCATGTAATTAATTTTAAGCACTGTACATCAGCTAAAACTACACTGATTAACCGATGAACTCCTCTTGAGCTCTACCACTTCATAACAACACCATGTATAGTTTAGCAACATAAACACTGCTGAAAAAATCAGTTTCCTTTATGTCAGTTATTGCAAGACTGCTGATGTCTGAAGATTAAAGAGAATATCTAGATCACAGAAAACTGATCGTTTAACTACTGTTGATTTGTGTGTGAAATAAACCCAACAGCAGTCGGAGCACAACAGAAAGCAGTTCAGCTGGGGGCCTTTACTGCTCAAAGCACTAATGAGGCTCTAGAAGACTATAGTTATTTTATACCCGTATAACAGTAAATACACGTGTTACAATCATATTGTAAAACTATGAAACGCTGTATAAAATACATTATTTTAGTTTTAATGTCATGGATTCATATGCATCTGTATTTGACAGCTACATTATCATGTAGATAAAGCGTTGTAAATTTTGTTTAGAGGTTGGGTAATGCGTAACGTTTGGGGACAACAAAGATTTCACCTGCTATTGACTTCCTAAATGGCAGCAGGCAGCGGCCATTACCAGCAGCTCAGAGGCATCGACCCCAGGGAACGCTCGTACAAAGAGTGAGAGGCCATTAGACGCCGGCAGAGTCTCGCTGGGTGTCAGCCTTTGGCAACGTCTAAGAGGCCCGATCCCTAATTGATCAGACACCAAGCAGCCCTCGCTGCAGTGTGGTGTTGTATAATGGCTGCCATTACAACAGTGGGTTTTTGCACCACAGCTATAAGGCTGAAGGACTTTTCCATAATACACTTTGCGAAAAGCCTCAAGGGGAGATTTCAGAGGCAATACCTGTCTGAGTGTAGTGACCCGGACTCACCAAGTCAACTGCTTTTGAGAGGGAAACATGACGGGTCTAATGACAGCCGTGTCTTCAGGGTGAGAGGCCTGTTCAAGCTGGTTTCACACCTTTCGAGTGTTATTCTAGCAGACAGGACATTGAGGTGGAGGTGAAAACATGGCTGACTGAACCCAAAGGAGTAACGCTTTACTCAAAATGCCAACACAAGTCCAGATTTGATGCTACATCATATTTTCACCTCATTTAAAAGATTACATACTATTGAATAATCAAACGGCAAAAAGTCTTCATCATAAAGACACTGTTTTTTTTCCCTCTTTCTCCTCAGTTTCACCTGCAAACAAGGACTTTACCGGGACAACACTATCCCTTCCCAGATCCCATCCTCTGTGCAAGAGACCAGACCAACCAGCAGGTGTGACTGGTGCAGAGACAAAAGCCGTGCTCCCTCACTGGCTTCCCACCAGAAATGTCGCTAATCAAATCGCATGACCAAGCCAAAGATACTACCGCCAGGGTCTCTGCGGTGGTGGGTGAGTGTTATCCAATCACCAATGCTGACTTATTGATCAAATTAGATGATGTATACAAAAACAACTCAGAGTACACCACAACCGTGAGAAAACGACCAGACTGAAACTAACAGGCACCTTTACACAACGCAATTTTGGGCTGTCACAGACAAATTAATCATGAGAGAAACGTGTGAAATCTTTGGTCTTCAGTACACATGGTGGTCCTACACTCTAGGGATGTCACGACAACTTCGGTACCAAGTTGATGCCAAAATTCTGAAAACGTGACGGTACTCGTTTTTCTACAAGCTCGAGAGTAATGTCGTCTAATCGTCCCAGGGACGATAGAAAAGGTGTTTGGGACGCAGTAAACTCCCTCTCGACGCGCCCAGGGGACGCACACACCTTACTTTTTCCCTGATAATGCTACATTGCAAACAAAAAATACGTGTTGAAATCAGCAGGACGAGAGCTAGTTTACGTTAGCGGTTAGCTCCTTACAGGACTGTGCTGCTTACCAGATGCTAACAGCGAACGTTAGCCAGCTCTCGTCCTGCCGATTTCAACACAGGAGGTGCCAATTACAAACTTGAATAAATACAGATGTTTGAAGGAGATGTTTTCACAGTAATACAAGAACAGTATGCAAACGGTAAGAAAGCGGTGTATGTTACATGGGATTTATTGTTTTACTTTTGTTTTTTTCCGTGGTATCAAATTATAATCGGAATTTCACTGGTATTAGTATTGACTACTAAATTTATGGTACCGTAACATCCCTACTAAAACTCAGCTAAAGCTAATGCACTCTAATACAACAGTCCTGCAATAAATCCTCTCTTCATGAATGTTATAATGTTCAGTTTTTGTTGAAACTGTTTTAGAGAGGTGTTGATTCAGCTCATTTTGGAGGATGTAGTTTGTGCTGCTGTATTGCATTAGACAGACTTGTTTCTGTTATTTTAGCCTATTTTCATCAATAGAAATGGGGGTGGACAAAATGTTCCTAAAGCTGAATCAACACCTCTCTGAAACAGTTTCAACTAAAAACTGAGCATTAAGCCTTCACCAGGGATTCACTGAAAAATCTGACATACCTCAAAATGAACTTTTGTGCAAAAATGGGTCCGATAAAATCTTGGTCACAAACTATGTCAAAGTGACAGACAATGAACCTGCAAAATTGCTGTCGTTGCACCATGTACTGTATAGAGGCCTCAAGAATAGCAGTGCCACAGGGAAATGTCCCACAGAAAAACGGTAATGATTGCACACTAGAACAGCCTGAACAAATGTCTCAATATGGAGCCAAATATAACATCATCGGTCGTAGCTACTAACTGTATAATGAAAGTGTTATACTACTACAACATCACATTAAGTCTTTTACTCATTTCAGTTGCCATCGAGTGTGCATCGTCACGTAAACCTGAGCCGCTGGACTTGGCCGCCTCCTGCACGTCCCCGTCCATTAACCGCTCGCTCAGGCAGGATGATGGGAAAGATGACATGGAAGCCGAGTCGTGAGTGTGTGTAGGTACATGAACATGACGGATGGGTTTGGTGCCACATTGTGACAGCTGCTGGGACTTTCCTAGAGCAGGTGTGCATTAGACTGAGGGCATGTTTCTAGGTGTGGGATGCTTAAGTGGCCAAACGTCCCCCGACAACTGTCCTCTCACCTCACCATCAGGGGCAGGTATCCTGTCGCGCGTCCCTGCACTCTCTGTCTGGTTAGACATCTGTGTGTGGTTTTCTCTGGACACAAGTGGTTCTTACGTAACTCGAGTTTATGGCGTTACATAAAATGCAGATGGGTAAATGAATGTTCACGCTGCAGTGAGCCCTCCACGACACAATGGAAAAGAGAGGTCGCTGAAACTCGTCTTTTATTCTAAATTATGTTAATGGTAACACAAATTATGTATGTGACTCATACCTGTATGTGCTTTATAGATTCATATGTGATTCATCTAATATCATAAATAACAAATAAACAATTTAAACTGATGCCTCTGTTTAGCCCCAGTTTGTCTCTCTTTTGTACTATCATTACATCAGACCTAAGATTATGCTTTTCTTTCTTTTTTTGACCAATTTCTAATGACACTTAACTTTACATGTAGTAACTAACAAACAAGCATTTAAAGGGACTGTTTGTAACTTTTTAAGCGTATAAATGTACCGGTCGCGTGTGGCCGGAGTCACTGCTTCTCTGCCTGCCTGCCTTCACTCAAACACCGCGCGCGTTCTAGCTGTCTCGCTCCACCTCTAGACGAGCATGCGCGCACACTACACACTGCAGAAGAGTTAGTTTAGCTCTGAGAATATCTAGTGAATGTACAGTGGACGTTTGTGCAGAAATAACTGCTGCAGCTCCTCCAGACCAACAGAGGTTTCCCGTGTCTTATGAAGTGACGGGGCTCCGCAGCGAGAAACATTATCGCCTCAAACCAAAACTCCGGTGTCTCCCTGCGGGCGCAGTCGGGAGGCGATAACATTTCTCTTCCTGCTTCAGCCCCGGCACCGACCCGCTTTTGCTGAAGCAGGAAAAGCCAACACTAGGATCAGCAGTGATTCATGGAGAGACCTTCGTCTGGTCAGCTAATATTACTGCCAAGCAGGTGAAATATAGAGTGATATTGTGGTTTTAGCTGACGTGTGTCGCCTCACTGTTTGGAGCGATGCTCGTTCATGTCTATTTAGAGCGAGCAAGTGCGAGCCTGACGCTGACTTTAGTTGACTTAACGGCCACAGGTGTCTCTGTTAACAAGCATTTCTGAAAGTTACAAATAGTCCCTTTAACCTCAGATGCCACTGTAAAATTAGCAACAACAAAAGTACAAGTACAAGCCCAGAAACTACCGTACTAAACAATTTAAAAAAAAGAAAAAAAAGGTTTTCTGAAAGATAAATGTAACTATTTTATGGGTCAGTTATTTCCTGATAATGTTTTAATTAATCTTTCTTTGAAAGTGTCCTGAAAAGAACCATAACAAAAAAAATCAAAAGCAGTTAATGATATGCATAGGAACGTCTTTAAAAGAACTGCTCGATTTAAACCCGGGAAAATATTCAGATATCATTAATTCATTATTGGAAACTCTAGGTTAGGCTATCTTAGCATTTAATTGGAAATAAAATGAACAGAAAGCATCTCTATTTTACTTTAAGTAGTGCCAATTTACATAATGCTTTCCATGAGATTATTAGGAATTTACGGATTTGTAAAATAAAGTGATACTATCAAAACATCCCTGGTGAATTCACACTAATACCTTTAATTTGAAGACTCTTTTGAAAATTACATTGTGGTCTGGACGGGCAGAAACGGAGATCTATGAAAACGATGACGCAGACACCCACGATCACATTTTGATTGGGTCTTGAACGCTTTGCGAGTGTCTAGTGGCGTTATCAGCCCTACGGAGCGGACATTTGAAGGCACTGTTTGTGGCTTTGAGGAGGGCGGTGGACATAAAACGGAGGACTTCACTTTATATATAAGCTTTTTTTGCTATTGTGAAGTTGACAAAGAAACTGTAAACGAACAAAGCATAAATGCTGCTCTCCAGTACGACAGGGACTTCCAGCAACCACGCAGAGCTGCGAGTGTGAGGACAGACAACAAACGAAACTGAGGGGAAACGAGTGTTTTCGACGTGTGTTTACCAAATTTCTCGACCCATAATGTTCATTTCACTCCACTTACGTTGTACGAGGCTAAGTCTGAATTTAAGAACAGCTGGTGCAATTGGCTCTATATATTATGACTCATTATGCAGCACTGTACAGTACATGCTATACACTTTATGTAAACAACTTGTTGTCAATGTCACAGTACATTACCCTGAATAAAGTCAAGTAAACATTATTTGTGTGCGGAGTACATGTCTGCTCCTAACATCACCCTTGTGGCTGCAATGCCTCGTGCCAGTCTGCTATTTCAGACACTGAATGGAGCCTCATTTCATTTATTTATTCATGCAGGCCAAGTAAACAGGTGTTAATAGCCTTTGTTTATTCAAGGGCATGGCTCATGGATTTAATTCACCTTATGTAAGTGAGCCCTGGTTATTGTAAGAAGCCTGGGTAATACACGGCTGAAAACGTTCAGACCGTTGTTTAACTGGTTGACGTCTCACTCACCTTCAGTCTCTTGGAGGAACCTCTGCTGACCACAGCTGCCCATCAACTCGTACTTGCTTTTTTCTTCTGCCTAGCGAGACACACGGACAGCGAGGTTAGAATTTGCAGTAAGCGACTATACCCACAAGTTTATTACATAAGAAAGTGTGACTTTTCTCTTCAACAGCTCGGTTGACACGTCAGGAGTATTTATATAGACAGAGGCCGAAATTCAAGATTTACTGAGAGCTCAGGGCCACGTCTTACATGTAGAAACACTGTCTGCAATGGCTCGTCATTATGGATGGATAACCATGCCTTTTTATATTGTAGTCATGCAATATCTGATTCCAGACAGTAAGCACAGCTATTGTGGTGGGAAAAATCGGTGGTGGAGTGCAGCTATATTGCTTTCAGTCTCATGAGAGGCCACTGTTTGCACACAAAGAGGGATTGATTATCATGCTGAGAATGAATGACACTAGTACATAAAGGGGGAAATATGTAATGGCCATTGGCTGCATTACTGCATATTGGTGCATTTTCCAGCAGTTGGACACTTTAAGTGACAGCTTCTAGCATTGTTTTTCAATATTCATGTTCCGTATCGGGGCACTCCAGGGGTTCAGGGTGCAGTGTGTAGGATTTGGCGGCATGAGAAAACGCCAATGGCCCTATCTAGAGCCAGTTTGGTTCGTGCGTTGTGGGCTAGTGTAGATTCATGTTGGCTTCTTTCAAGCAAATAAGAGCATTTCCCAAAGTATGAAATCCCTTTAAACGAAGCTACAACAACCAAGGACGGATTCAACCAGTTAGCCCATGTTCCTGTCAAAACCTTTGAGAGCAAGAGAGGAATACTGATGTATTCTAAACTTTTTTCATTAAAAGGAGGTAAATATGTTAATCGTGATACATAATCAGCTGTTAGTTTATACACCCACAAGCTGAGCAATAAATCCTACTATCAGGAGAGTTATAACACCAGCAACATTCAACAGCCTCCAATACGACCAGAACGCCTCTCGAGAACAACATTAAATACTGAGTGTACTTCTGAGGTCATATCATCCATCTCTATTGCTGCTGCTTTCTTCCTTTTGGCTGAACGAACACCTCCGAGAACAGGTTGTCTTAATCACACACCAACCTCACACACAAGTCCAAAGCACAAGCTTATGCTTAAGAGACTGCACACACATCAAGTACAGCACTTTAACGCTCTGTTTTCAGCACATAGACTTGAGAACATAACCTACAAAATGCTGATTTAACACATTTTTTTCATGTTCAATTTCAGATATTACTCAAGCCTATTATTCCCATGGTATTTCCCATGATGTCAGACATTTACCATAAAATGTTAGGCTGAACTCAGTCCAAATGTGTAAGTGGTTGATAGCATAAAGCCGATTAGAGAGTTTGGGATTGGCCTACCTCTGAGTTCCTCTCCGGCGCCCGACACTCCATGATCGCATAAGCAGGATCAGCTCTGCGTCTTTCCTCTTTACTATTAAGCCTTTTGTCTGTTGAGAGAGGAAAAACATAGTGTGTTTTAAATACAAGAAATTAAACTGCAATTTCTTGTGCCAATTTGCCAGAGCAATTACCCCACATTGTGCTTTTTTAATCCATTTCATGAATCACACAAAGTGCTCTCTGGGTCTAAATGCATGAATTTGTCCAGATCCAGTGGTGGGAACAAGTAACACTGGATTGATTCATCATCTCACAATACCACTAACTGTTACACATGGAGAAAAAGCATCCCTGGTGCTGGAAATAAGAGCTGTATTGACAACGTGACACCGTGCAAGGGACAAACATCACAAAAGAGGTTCAACATGCAGCAGACATTTAGTGTCATTCATTTCCTGTCCTATGTAAATGTAAAAGCCAATCTAAGTACTAACATTTAAACACAGTTATCAGTGATACGTTCTGTTTTATAATGTAGAAAGCCCTTATATTCGCCGGACTGATATATTAACATTGACAATTTAGTTTACTGCAGATATATTAATGTTGACGTTATAGATTTTTAAGGTCAATACCAATAGATATCTGAGAATTAAAAAAAAATATATATCTGCCAATTGTCCATTTTTGATAAGGATTCCCTCTATTTCTTTTTAGAAGTGGGACATTTTACAAACACTTACAAACTATGTGACAGCGACACTGTTTCTAAATTACCTCAAACATAACGCTGCTATTTCTGCACTGCAATTTCTTGCTACTTATTACACGGCTTTGTTGAATACACGATTCTGATTGGTCAATCACGACGTTCTATGGTCTGTTATTTCTTTATAGCAGACCGTTGCTATGTATACCAGACCGTTACTATGGACGCAGTTCTGATCTTGGACTCCGGCGGACCGCTTTTGTGTCAAATTATTGATTTCTTAAGTAAGTAGCGGTGTAATAAGCTGGATAATGTACAGCAAGCCGGTCATTGTGTGATATAAACCCCTTCAGGGCGATGCGGCACCCCAACGCAACAATGACTCAGTCACCAATTTATTAGGTACACTTATCTAAGACAAATAAAGTCTACTCCAACAGCCCAGCAATAAATAACCTCTAGGTTTAGAAGGTTATAATGTTCAGTTTTTGTTGAAACCTATTTTAAGAGGTGTTGATTCAACTGTACGATCCCTTCGGAGTGGGTGGACAAAATAATAAACACCTGTCAATATAACGCAATACAATGCAGGATTGTTGTATTAGACGGCATTGGTTTTAGCGAGGTGAACCTAATACACGTTCAACTCAGTCAATCAGCCAAGAAGTAACAAGAAATTTCAGAACCGAAATGCTAAGGATCATGTATGTCTGAGGTTCTTTACAAACAGAAAAGTTTGTTTTTCACAATTGCAGTATGCCATATCAAAAATATTTTGTTAAAAAAAAAAATATATATATATATATATAATATTGGATTCCACTTCCCAACAAGGCAGCTCATTGGTGGCTGATAAATCATTTACTAAATAATCATTTATAATTTGGTTAAAAGCCATTAATAAGAAGGAAGAAGTTATGGGTTGCCAGGTTGCGGTGTTAATCCTTTTTATTTGGTATTAATGCTATTGTCTGTTTTAATAACGTTGTAATCGATAAATAGATGCTTAACATGTTGTTAATATATGACCTTTCCTAAAGGTAAGCAAACATAAGGATTTTTCAAAACCTGGCAACCCAAAAGTTGGCTTACGACTCATACAGAAGGCATCGGTAAAGGATTTAATAACCATGAATAAAGACAGTAGTTACAACTTATAAACCATTACAACATTTTTTTAGCCTTGGTATCAGTCAGTCTCTAGTAGAGCTTAAATGTCATTTATGATTTCATAACTCATGCAATAACTTCAATCCCCTCTACTTTTCACAGTCCCCAAGCGACACAAGTAAAGGAAACATCACAAAGTGCAGAGAGAATACAAGCAGTTCATAAAGCAAAAAGGAAGCCAGGAGGAAAGTGTGTTTTTTATTGATGATAACATCAACAACAAGTCGGAAAAAAGAAGAAGATCCATTTTATGGCAGTGAAGAGGAAAAGGACACCATAGGAGTCGAAGAAGCTTTGAGGTGAAGAGGAAACTGGAGAAGAGGCCTCTTACCTTCGCCGGACACCGTTCGACCATTCGTCTCTTCGTACTGACACGGCCCGTCGCCGCCGCGTGATCCATCACCGGGAGCTTGATGGAGCAGTTCCTCATTAGCAGCCGCTTCGTGTTCGGGGCTTTTCTTCGGGTGCAGAAAGGTTTGTAAAGTTGAAATGTTCCTGTTGTGGTACGTTACAGCAGGTGCGACCCGTGGAGGAGGGTGGCAGTGCTCCCCTTGACACTTTAAACAGTTTTCATAGATGACAGCTCTTTTGTCTTGCTGTGCATCTTGTAATGGTCTCCAGGTGCCAGTGGGTGCAGATTTGAGCTCATTTGCAAATCTAGGGCTCATTGACTCATACAGGTTCAGTCTGTTAGTGTTTGCCTCGGGCTGCCTATCTGCGCTTGGAAAGCCCAACAGATCAGCTAAGAGACTGGCTAATTTCTCTCTTCCTTTCTTTGGCGGCGGTGAATCCTCACTCATCTCCAATGTTGGCTTCTCGGAGCCGTGGATGCTTCCAGAGCCAGAAGAGGGTTTCTCCATTTTCTTCACCGCAATACCGTATTCACTGGTAGTGCAGGGTCTGCATGGTGATTTGTCAACACTTTGATCTGCCGGATTGAAAATATGATGTTCTGGAGGCAAAAAAAAAACCTTCAACACACTTTGATTCCTGTCCCAAATCAAATCAGCACTTCGCAGCTGCAAACTATAAATGTTTTCTCTCAATCATGCATCAACTCTGTTCATGCATGCACGAATCAATGCATGCAGTGTGCATACATACAATATTTCAACTAATTACACTTACCTGGTATGGCAGGTATCGCTGAACCACTTGCAGGGATGTGCGGTGTCCCCTGAGAGATGAAATAGAAAATGATACAAATTACATTTTTAACACAAACTGGCTTAATTAGATGAATATGAGGCATTTTGAAGGAATAGCTGGCAATGATCTGTATTTTCTTTTGCCAACAATCCCATGAAAACACGAAAAACTGACAGCGCATTAATCTGTCTACGGCTTTCAGCCAGAGGCCGAAAAACGGTCCCAACTATAAACTTGCATTTGTTAAAAAAGGGCTACATAATTTCCTTAAACAGCTGGGCACTATGGTTGTAAGAAAACGTTACTCAAACAGGAGGAATTTGCTGGGGACTACTTTCAGCTACTGATTTGGTACCCGAGTGAGTATTTACAGCAGCAGGACAGTAATGGTGTGTGGAATTAATCAAAATAAATTACAGTGACAACAATGGAGCTCTGTGGCATAGAGGAATAAGATATATCAGGCTTTGGCTACACAGGCAATATTTGTTAGTAAGATCAATTCATTGTCTTTTCATGGGATTTGTTGACAATAACATAATATACAATATCACCAGCCTTATCCTTTAAAAGCTCAACACATTGGACGGTTTAGTTATGGAGGACGAAACCTTCCAAAATCAGAAATGAATAAATAAATAAATAAATTAGATATTTAATGTGTCAAAAATAACATAAATTGATATTCCTGTTTTAATTTGCTTCTTATATACCTTTGTATTAATTCCCCTATCTACTTGTATTTAATTTTCCCTTTTATTTATTTATTTGTATTATCTTTCCAATTTATGTAGTTATTTTTGTATTTATTCTTTATTTATTTGAAACGTATTTTTAAATGTATTTATTCATTAATAAATTGCATATATTTATTTCTGCATGACATTCCTTCTGCATTTCCCTGTATTCTTTTCTTTATACATTGCTTTTTACATTACTTGTAAAAAAGAAAAAAATACGTAAAAAGCAATGTATAAAGAGAATAATACAAAAAGAACAGAATACAGAAATAAATGAGTTTGGGGAAAAATGCAAAGAGAAAATCATGCAGAAATAAATAAATATACATACATTTTAATAATAAATAAATACATTCAAAAATAAATTGAGTGTAAATAAAAAAATATAAATAAATGTAAAAGTTAGTAAAAAATAAATAAATTTAATAGAAAAGTAAATAGGAGAATTAAAACAAAGAAATAAATATAGAAGCAAATTTAAACAGAAAATTAATTTATGTCACATTTATTCATCCATTTACATCGATCGATAGATCGATAGATGATTTTTGGTAGGTTCCTTATTCCTTATTTAGCTTTAGTAAATTCAATTTCAAAGTTGTGAGGAATTATGGCTGTGAATGCTCTGAATGTCAGGTCCATGGCTGTCAGATGACGACATCCATCACACTGAAACAATTTCCCTCTGACTTTGCTGTAGATTTATTACCCATACTCCCCCGTCTTCAAACCAGCCAGACAAACCCTTTTTAAGTCTGTTGACAACAGCGTGATTGCAATTATAATACAATTAATTATGATAAAATTATCTGAATACATTCATAAATATACTCCATAATGTGAAATAACATGTATTTAGTTATAGTCTGTTTTCTGTTGAACTGGCCCTTTAACTGTGAGCCAATAAACACTACAGGGGTGGAATGTGTTGCTCAGGCGGAGGGTGATAAATGCCCTCCCACACTGCTCGTGCCTGATCCATCAGTTTCTGGCCAACAACTCTCATGTTTAATTTAGTTCACCGAGGACTGAATGAAGGAAAACAAAGAGAAAGAACATTTTGTTCAGGTGATCAAATGCAATATGCTTTCTTAACTAAATGCACTACCAGCAGGTGGAGCTACATGGTTAGAGTATTCCAATAAATACGACATGGACAGACCAGAACAAAAAAGCTTTTAGAGTTTGCACCTGGATGTTTAAAAGATTTAATTATAACTCAAGCTCAGCCTTAAAGAGTGCAAGAAGCTATTTGATAAAATACTGCAGGTTTCTACTGAAAATCATCATCACACATAAGGAAGAAATAATGAGTATGAAGCTGGTATAAAAGATGAAAGACTATAATGTATCACAGCAAAGCAGGATCCATCTCCAAATCAAAGGGCAAAAACTGATTTATCCTAAAATCCAACACATCTTTCTTCACTTACAGCGACTTCTCACGACTACACAATGTAAAAGCTGAGACAATTAGTCAATAAATGGAATAGTTCATTGTCAGAAAATTAATCAACTAGTTTTATAGCAGATTAAAGTTGTTTTGAAGCAAAATGCCAAACATTCTCTGGTTCCAGCAACGCAAATGTGAATATTTGCTTATTCTTTTAGACATCTAGGATATTAAACTGGATATCTTTGAGTTTTTGATTGCTGGCTGGACTAAACAAGTGACTTGAATATGTAAACTTGGGCTTTGGTAAATTGTGATGGGCATTTTTAAATACTTTCTTACATTTTATGGACCAAACGATTAAGAAAATAATCCCCACATTTAGGGATGCACCGATACCGATATCGGATATCGGGCAGATACTGACTTAAATAGCTGGATCGGGTATCAGTGACAATGAGGCAATCTATTCAATTTAATTCTATCTGTATATACTATATACATTATATACTGGAATTTTAATTCCTGTTTAAGTTTTGACCAATTTGTTGCTGCATTAAAAAAGGTTTACATTTGAATTGTAATTCCTGTTAATTTTGAAGATTTTTTATCAAGTTGCTGGTGTACAATTATTTTAATAATAGATAACAATTCAGTAAATGTATGTATTTATTGGTCACATTTTGTTTTACAAAGTTAGGAAAGCAATATTTAAGTCAAGCCTGATGTTTCCTTACACATAAAAGAATGATCCCAGTCACTTCCACACAGTGAAGCTTATTAATTAAACACTGGTATCAGATCGGTACTACGTATCATCCGATACCCAAAGCCCAGGTATCGGTATCGCATCGGGACTGAAAAAGTCGGATCGGTGCATCCCTACCCAGGTTGATCGATAATGAAAATAATCATTAGTTGTAGCCCTGAAACAAAGACTAATCAAACCCTGAAGAAGAAATCGCCACCTACCACTCCATGCTCGCCAAGCCAAGGAGAAAAGAACTATCACCTACCTACGAGACAACTGAACCTCATAGCTCATATTGAGAAGTTTTTACTAGAAGCTTATTTTTTTTTTATCTTGGATATAAAAGCCATAGATACATTTGGATAACATTCAGAAAAAAAGAATAGTCCCTAAACTCAACAGCACTAAGTTAAGCAAAAAATATGAGGTAGAAAGAAAAGTCCCTCAAAAGGTTTAAATCTGACAGCATCAACATCAATTGGCTGCTGAAACGCTAACTTGTTAGACAGATGGGCAATGGGACTGCTGGTTGTTCTGACACCACATGCAAAGCGGCTTCACCGTCAGCCTGCACGACACCGCAAAGGTCATATTGACAGCGAGCTACAGAACAGATGATAGAGTGATGATAAGGCGTGCTCACACAAGCTGCTACTGTATGACGGGGAGTGATATAACAGAGCACATTCAGGAGACCATTTGAACATAGAGGATTTATTTTATTTTTTTCGAGGCAAACAGATGGCCGACGAGAATAGAACTACACTTATATCTGAGCTTAACCCAAGTCTGTTTCTGGCAAAACGATAAAAGACGAGAAAACAACTGACAGGAAGATATTTTTTTTTCTGCTTACCTTAAATCCACCACAAACTGAGCAGATCGTCACGATGGTTTTGGAGACAGATGTGCTGCAGATGTGACAGGAGTCTGGGTGTTCACTAGAGGCCGACTTGGTTTTCTTACTCTCCTCTGAGGGGCCTTGTAAGTGTTCACTCATTGACTGTCTTTCAGTAGTTTCTGAGTGACCCTCAGAGGTCTTGGCGCTGCTTTTATCCCCCTTTGTTGAGTCTGTTGTGAGGCCTGGAGAGGCAGGACTGTCCTTAGTTGGGGTGGAGGGTTCATTGTCTTTGGCATCCCCACTTCCCTCCTGTAACAGACTCTTGGGGCTGTCGTAGAGATACCGAAGTGACGTTGGTACTTGGTATTCATGTCCAGTGGCGCAAGAACAAGGGCTCAGGTCTTGAGCCAAGTGGGGAGGCAGGCTGAAAACGGACCCAAAGTCCTCTCCGGGGGTGATGTCCAGGCTGCCTGTGTAGGAGGAGAAACTCCCAGAGTAAGAGGAATGGCTGCCGGTGGCGATGCCGCTGTCGGACGAGCTCTGGCGTCCAATCTCTTGGAGCTGGCGGGGGGGCTTGGCGGCGGGCCGGTTCCCACCTCCCTGGTTGACGGAAAGCTTCTCCATGCTCTGTAACGCCACTTTAGCTCCCACATGGCCGATGCTTTCGGATGGGTTGGAGGCCGGCTCGGTCCAAATGGCCATCCGGCTGCCGATGCTGCCGTCTGATTGGCTGGTGTCCGATGCGTCGGAGGAACCGGATATGCTGCGGTCGTCTCCCCCGGCAGACGGGCAGTACGAGGACGAGGAGACTGCCAAGAAAGACAGCATTAATACAACTTTAAGGAATTTAATCAACAGCTTTAACGCAAACATTGCTTTCATTAATAAAGCATCATTATGCCCATCTTCCTCCCCGGTATTAACTATATAATGATAGGAACAATAAATCACCTGTGTGAGTAATGTCAAATCTGCAAACTTAATTTAAATCTAAGTGCAGCATTATTAAAAGCCAATGTATCATTTAGACTCTTTGGTGGGGAGATCGCTGCAGTAAAAGAACGATTATGGGTGCTTTGAGATAAGTATATAAACAAAAGACACATTCGGAGCATAGACTGTATATAAAGATGGACGACATGGAGGCTCGGGAATTGTACGAGAGAGGAGACGTAACTTTAAGTTTCCATAACCGTCACGAGTGTGTGCAATAGAACATGTAAATTTGATCATAAATGTAGTTATAGAGATATTAGGGTTAGTTGTTACAGCTACCGTGGTGCTAACGTAGCAGCAAGGTGGCCGTGCTCGGCTCGTGATTGGCTCGAGCAGGTGTGTGGGCGGGACCTCGATACTGCGGCTCCAGCCCCCCCGATCACTACTGCGCAGACTCTGACAAATGACGTAAAAATCTCAAGATAGCAGCTCCCGTATCCGTGATATTTTGGTTTCACTTTTTGTACAGTGGGAGGAAGTAGAGACGTGTCGTCCATCCATATATACAGTCTATGATTCAGAGCAGGAAGATTTGTAAAATTGGCAAACTTTTGGCGTCAATTTCGCGGTTATTTTCTACTTTGAATCTGAGCCCAGCATTACAGTATACATGCTCTACCTGTGCTGCTCCTGTGAGAGAGCATGCTCAGTCGCTTCTCCAGCTCCTGGGCCTCGTGGTTCAACCTCTCCTCTGAATTTGTCTGGCTGGCACTGGGGTCTGTAGAGAAGAGCATCCAAAGAATAACCCACAAAGGCTGTATGTATATATATCTATATACATATCAAACTAACTAGTGACGACTAGTGACGTGGGAACAAATGTGACACAGCTGAGGATTGGACACAGCGGTGACACAGGCCCAGCTGTGAAAACACATCCAACAACAACAACTCCAGAGAAACAAGAAAAGGACACTTTAAACCTCTAGAGTCTCGCTCATGAAAAGCTGTGGCGTCAGGAAAATAAAATGTCAGCCGCAAGATGTTAGTGAAAAGAATAACTAACAAGCACTTTGGCAGGAGTGTTGTGTACTATTATTTGGCCCGTGAGTGTAACAGGCCTCAGAAAAGGGGTCACATAGGGGAACACCTCGCAGTATTTGTGCGACACTACAGGGTTTATTATTAGCGCTGCCACGTGGCTCTGTTGGTACGCGCTCTGCTGCTGCTGGCTAAAGATTGTTGGTGCTGTTCAAGGATCTTATGTACCTTGGACCACCAAGGTCAGCTCTGACACTGGATTGATTTTTTTTTCCCTCCGGAGCCTGCAGCAGTAATGGACCAGAACTCTGCGAAAGGTTGAGCTCACATCCTACATGTGGAGTATCGACTTACAGTACACAACAGTCTCCTCAAATTAAAAAACAATAGACTGGGACAAACTTTAAGATGACTCATGCACGTCGTACTCTAACTGCACTCTCGTGTAGACAAAGTCAAATTACAGTTAGAGTTCGTAGGTTTTAGGTCCTAACGGAAAGATTTAAAGCCAAGATTTAAAATGTTTGTACCAACATTTAATGTTTATATTTAGTCATAAAGTTATACGTTGATCATGAATTTCTTCTCCTTCCTTTTGAACTTCTATCTTGACCTAGAAGACTAAAGCTCTTTGTCCTGCTGTTATGTAAGAAGAACTTCACACAATCATCAGGAGGCAAAGATTCCCTGCTGAAAAACAGATGTACAATAATCCAACGAGATAGAACTTAACTAGTAAACTAGTATAGAGGTAAACTCACCATCAGAACTGGTAAGATTCAAACTAAGACTTGAATGTTTTTATTTCAAATGTTTGTACAAATTAGAGCTGCCCCTTCTTAGTCAGTTAGTCGACTCATCAGTCAGTTTGGTCTTAGTCGATTACTCCTTTTTTTATGCTTTTTTGTGCTGAATTACAAATTTTTTTAAAACGTATGCTCACATCTCTGGTAAACACAGGATTTAAAGTGGTGCTTTTGAGTGATTCTTTGTGGAGAAACTCAGTTTTAAAGATCTGTCGATTGAAATAGACTAATTGATTAGTCGTTAAAATCGTTTGTTACACGGCTATGTTGAATACCCGATTCTGATTGGTCAATTACAATGTTTTACGGTCTGTTATTTCTTTATAGCAGACCGTTGCTATGTATAACAGACTGTTGCTATGAACGCAGTTCTGATCTCAGACTCTGGCGGACCGCTTTTGGTTTAAATTATTGATTTCTTAAGTAAGTAGCCGTGTATTAAGCGGGATAATGTGCAGCAAGCGGGTCATTGTTGTGAAATAAACCCCTTCAGGGCGATGCAAGACGGGGTTTATTTCACAACAATGAGCCGCTCGCTGCACATTATCCCTTACATGAGCGTTAGTCGACTAGGAATTTCTTTGGTCGAGGACAGCCCAAGTACAAACATTATAAAATGAATGTTTCACATTTGTAATGGTCACACTTAATATTTGCACAATCTAACCAGACTGTTCCCATTAAAATAACTTTTCTCATTATAACTAGATGTTTTTCTCATGATGAAAACCATACTTTCATCCTAATATGACAAAAATGTGAGAATGTTTTTTTAATGATTACAGCTCTAGTGTCTTGGTGGTGTCAAGTACCGAAGGCTCTGTCAGTGGCATGTAAATTAAAGTGCGCCAGCAGCATCGTAAACAACACAAACTGATGGACGTATTTCACATCAGTTGTCATGGCTGCATCCAAATAGAAAAAGGCGTCTTACTGCCTCTGCAAACACTTGAAAAAAGAAGAATGAAATTAAAGTTTACCACAGCATCTCCACTACCTGCTGCTTTTTGATTGTCAGCTGAATAAAGATTCAACATCATATGACGCCTGCACTCCATTTAAGTAGGTTTCCCTTTGTCATTGTGACAAGCAACACGCCAGCACGACCAAATGGAGCACAGCCAAAGACATCAGAAATAAGTGGGCTAATATCTGCCTGACTGACAGGTGTCATAGCCCATCACGCTGTATTTCTTTGCGGCTTGCTCATCCCAGCTAAGCTCCACTAACGCCTCGTCCCCTTTGACTAAATTAGGATTTTCAGGCTACTGTAACTGGCAGTCCTCACTGCATTTATCTCATGTCTATGGTTATGAGCAGGGCTGGTAATCGATTCAATTATGTAATCGTGATTAATCACACATTTTTTATCTGTTCAAAATGTACTTAAAAAGGGAGATTTGTCAAGTATTTAATACTCTTATCAACATGTGAGTGGGCAAATATGCTTCTTTATGCAAATGTATTTATATATTTATTATTGGAAATCAATTAACACATAACTATGACAAATATTGTCCAGAAACCCTCACAGGTACTGCATTTAGCATAATAAATATGCTCAAATCATAACATGGCAATCTCAAGCCCAACAGGCAACAACAGCTGTCAGTGTGTCAGTGTGCTGACTTGACTATGACTTGCTTCAAACTACATGTGATTATCATAAAGTGGGCATATCTGTAAAGGGGAGACTTGTGGGTACCCATAGAACCCATTTTCATTCAGATATCTTGAGGTCAGAGGTCAAGGGACCCCTTTGAAAATGGCCATGACCCCTTTTCCTCTCCAAAATTTAGTTTTGAGCATTATTTAACCTCCTTCGCAACAAGCTAGTATGACGTGGTTGGTACCAATGGATTCCTTAGGTTTTTTATAGTTTCATAGGATACCAGTATCTTCCCTCTAGCTTTAAAACTGAGCCCGCTACAACCTAAAATCACAAGTTACGTTAATGCGTTAAAGAAATTAGTGGCGTTAAAACAAATTTGTGTTAACGTGTTATTATCATGTTAACCTTGACAGCCCTAGTTTTGAGATTAGGAATCAAAAACAACACACAAACAGCACTAATTGCACTGAAACTATATACAATTAGAGAAAAGGATTTTAATAACTAATAATAAAATCATAATTTATAAAATATACATTTTAAAGGAATAGTTTGACATTTTGGGAAATTATCTGCAAGCTAAATATGAAGCTACAGTCAGCAGCCGGTTAGTTTAGTTTAGCATAAAGATTGGAAACAATCATTTTCCACTTTATCTTGAAGAAGCCATTGTAAGCCTCATTCCTTATATAGTCATCCACTTAGCGGCTTACTTGGATTATGCAATTTTCCTAGAAGAACTTTCTAGTAATGAACCTTTAAAATGCTCCCCATGGGAATAAAGTCTGTATCCTAGGGAGACAAAACATAGAGCAGGGGAGTGAAAGGCAGAGAGAGGTGGAAACCATATAGCATGCAACAGTGACAATACAGAGATGAGTGAGTGAGCCCTGGGAACATAACAGCAATTAATCAAAACAGAGGCGGAGACATTTTAGTCAGGCGCTGAGACAAAGACAAGGACTGAGAGGTGAACCACGAGTGAGAGACACAATTTCGTGCTGCAGAGAGGCATAAGAGTATAAAATGAGAGAGAGGGGAGGGGAGAGTGGAGCGGTGGGTGACGGAGTATGAAATGAAGGGGGGGTGGGAGGCAGCAGTGGAATCCTGTGGATGAGGTTACATACATGCCCGGAGTGATTAGGAGGCTTTGGCTGCTCTGCTTGTGTGAACTGTGACTTTGACCCTTTGATCTCCCCCCGACATCCTCCCTGCTATTTATTCTACTACGCATCACAATAATAGGAGTATGAGCTCAACCTGTGATTGGGCGGCGAGATGTGTGAAAACCAGAATATCCACAAGACCCCCTCAGCTGCCCGGTCCACATTTCCTGTTAAGTTGCACGCTGGCTGAGACTTTATCTTTTCTTTTTTTTTTAACTGCTAGCGTGGAAAAAATCAAAGGTGTTAAAGTGGACAGCAGGAGAGCAGATAATGTTTAACAGCTTTCGTAATATTAGACCTAGCATCCAAATGTCCTATTAACATAACAGAAATAAGAGCAATCACATAGATAAGGTTTGGACAGTATCTGGCGGATAGAGAGACGGGAAGAATTTGAAAATAAGACTTTGAAGATAACCAAGTACACAACATTTCTGTAGGACGGTACATTGTGTCTGGATTTATTTATCCATGTGCCAAGTTACAGTTTAGAGACTGTTTTAAATTAAAACCTGCAATATTTTTTAGGCCACTTGGGGGCACCAGAAACACGCTGTAAATACAATATTGACATATTATTGTCTTATAAAATTGATAGCTTATGTGTTAGAAATAGAGCTGCAACGATTGATCGGTTAGTTGTCAACTACAAAATTAATCGCCAACTATTTTGATAATCGAATAATCGGTTTGAGTCATTTTTTTAAAGAATTTTTTTTTTTAATTCTCTTATTCCAGCTCCTTAAATGTGAATATTTTCTGGTTTCGTTACTCGGTAAACACCGATCGACATTTTTCACAATTTTCTGACATTTTATAGACCAAACAACTAATCGATCAATCAAGAAAATAATTAACAGCCCTAGTTGTCAAACAGTTGCTTAATTACACATTCAGCAGATACGGATGCAACAAAGTTGCAATGCTGATGTCATCTTCCAAAAACAAACTCTGCTCTGGATAATAAAACTTTTTTTTTTAGCAAAGAAACTGAGAAGATGTTGTCAGGTTTTCACAACGGGTGGCAGAAGAACAGGAGCGCAGAGGAGCTGAGGGTGGACATGCTAGAGCTCAGGGCTCATTATACAGACAAACCTCGCTGTACACACACAGGAAATATTAAAATATTCTGCCCTATTAACTCTTTGGAAAACTTATTATACTTTAATTCTCAAAATATTCCCAAATGGAGATCACGATGTCCACATATTAGGTCTATCATTTAACTAGTGTGCTTGGCATCTTTGACTAATTAAAATCTTCGGACAACCCCGCTGTAATAAGAGTAAAACCGGCGGCTATTTGGAACTCGGCCCATCCTCCAGCTCGCCCACCAGTAGCACTACACCCTCAACTATACATAGACCACAATTGAATTTGCCTTCCATAATCACAGTTAGTACAGTAGTTATCCTCTTACTGATGTTTAAGGTGACCCTAAACTTTAAATTCACCACAGTACACTTAAGTCAGGGGTTAAGGCGTTTGACTGAAATTATAAATGGAAAAAGAGGATTACCCAATTACGTAAAAAAAACAGCTGTCAGTGATAATTTAGTCACATCAAAGCACATCCATCCACGGAGGAATCCTCTGACTCATCCTGCCATAAATGGGTGAATACCAGGAAGGCAGCAAACCTGACAGCTATGATAATCCCTGGAGGCACAGGAGGGGAGCCGTGCACGGGTTTGCTACCATTTAAAATTACAAGTGTTGACTTAAGTGTTTTCTCTTACACCTTGGCAACAGCGAGGCCATTCATTATCCAAATAAGCGTCACAAAGATCCACCTTCTTTAAATAATAGTCCTCCCCCGTCTCTTACGTACGGGTTGGTTTTCCAGTCCCTTTCAAGCTAAGCAGCTTTAAACACCTCTGGTACTGACCTGGCAAAACTGGCCGCAGTCCAAAAGGGCCTCTGGTGGGGGAGATGCCTCTGACGATGCAGTCGAATAGAAAGCTGATCTGCTCGCTCTCGGCAGACGCGAGCAAAAACACACCGGCCCCTGTGGAAAGCAGACTTTATTAGTGTCACAGTGGTTTTTTGCAGCGTTGAAATATCCACCACAAGGCCAAATATACTGTAATTAGTACAATGTTATTACACAGGAGGTAATGAATAAGAAAGATTACACAAGATTTGCTTGGTATCATTTGAAATTCTTCAATTGTAGCACCAATATGATTGATACCTGCTAGTGAGGGTGGAGGGGAAATCGATACAGCATAGTATTGCGATATTTTGCGTGGCAATATTGTATCGATACACTGACATCAAGTATCGATCTTTTATTATTTAAACTAACAATATTGCAAATACAATGTAGACTTTAATACAAACAGTTCAGTTTGTCAGGTGCACATCTATGTTTTTATGACTGTTGGTCAGTCTGTCTGCTTGAAGTGAGATGAACAGAGTGAAAACTGTATCTTATAAGATAAAACAGATGTTGACAAACTGCATAATTTGCAGTTTTGTAATAAATCGCAATACTCAGCATATCAAAAAATATTAAAAAATCGCAATAAGATCGTATCGTGACTTAAGTATCGTGATAATATCTACCTGCTAGGGCTGCAACTAACAAATATTCTCATTAACGATTATTCATTTGTTCTATACACGTCTAAATATTGTGAAAAATGTCCATTACAATTGCCTAAAGCCGAAGCCTTTACATTGTTTGTTTTGTGTGATCGACAATCCAAAAGCCAAAGATGTGCAGTTTACTATCAAGTCAAAAAAAGCAGCAAATTATTTTTGTGTTTGTTGTGCATGTTAGCAAGCTAATATTTGTAAATTAGCACTAAACACAAAGTACAGCTGAGGCTGATGGGAATGACATCAGCTATGTATTTCATTGGACATTTTTTTTTAAATTTTGACATGATGATGGGGCTCAATAAAACGTCACCAAAGTTGTCACAATTCATCCTGAGGGGGACATGAATGTTTGAACCAAATTTCATGGCAGTAGTTGTATAGATGTTTCACTCAAAACCACAAATATCAACCTCATGGTGGCGCTAGACGAAAAATAAAAAAAAATCCCCCAAATCATAAGGAATTAATCAACTGGGCACCATAAATATCTTTTATCCCTTGAACCATGCTGCTACCATTGCTAAAAATTTGAAATTATTAAATCGAAAAATGGTTGCCAAGTAATTTTCTGTCAAGCAAAAAATAGATTAAATCAACTCATTGTTCTTTCTGTATCAATACTAAAATGAATAAATCTTTTCATGGTAACTTTCTTTGAGAAATACAATACAATACAATTTTTTTTTTTTTACATTTAAAAGAAGAAACCACTTGGGGGCAATTGTATAACTTTGTATAAATAAAATATAGACAAAAAAAATCTAAAACAAGAACTATATGATCAAAGAATAACAAATCTGACCAAGCATTCAGTGCTAACAATTCATACATTCATGTTCCAAAAAATCATTGAGGGTTGATACTCAGCCCTTGTTGTGGCTGCTGTTATATATTTCATATTAAGTAACAAATAAAAAAATGTCCTCTTTACTGCTCCCAGTTTGTCTTTCACATCAATTTAAACTGTCATCAAGGGTGATATAAGAATGCAAAGGTTAAAGGTCATGCTCCCCAGAGGTCTCTTGACCTCGCTCTGACAAAACAACTGGTTGTCGGTTACAAGGTATCACCATTAAAGTGTCGTTGTGTCGCCCTGTCCCTGAGACCACCCATGTCAAGGTGGGCCACAATCACATTCCCATCACTCCCCTTGCCGTGAGCAGGGTCGAAGGTCAGCAGTAAAGTCTGTACCAGTCGAAATGGAACATGTATTGCCTGCTGATGTGGATGATATGGCTCTAATTCAGTTTTATATCGCACTCTCCTGTGGCACAGAAACTACTTCGGTGAGACTCCGAGGCTGAGTTTAATCCCTCCAAATCTTTTCGTTTATCAGGAACCACATCCACTTGTGTCACGCTTTTGATAGCAGGTGACTAAACATCAGGTGCACTGCCAAAAGCTAGAGCACAAAAAAAACTGCAAAGCAAAACAAAGGACAGGTGGCTGGGCTCATTTAGTTTACAATGAATAGTCTGTACAGGAACAAAAACAACTCAAGTGGACCCTTCTGATCTCTCCTCTGAAAAGTGATAAAACACAGCGTCATTACAAAGTAACAGAACTTATTAGATTGTGGTCGGTAAGTGGGAAGTGTAAATTAGCTGGAGTCTTCACTAGAGCGAAGGCTGGCCTTTTTTATTTTCACACCAGCAAACTGATCCAAGCAGGCAAACTTTAAAAAGAGTTTGTTTTTTGGCAAACCGCACCATTTCTTTCTATTCTTTTCTATTCGAGTGAGACAAACTCATAAATCCATGGAACCGGTGCCAGATTCCCTAAGGGGAACAATACATACCTTCTCCCTCACATGGATCTCTTCATTAATAGTGAAATTAGCAACTCTAAATATACACACACACACACACACACACACACAACTATCTAGTTTCATTCCCCCGCAAAATGAATAAAACTGAACTATCCCCTTAGCAAGTATTGTGACTTTTTACAGTTTCTTTAAAGTCTCTAAAGCAACACAAACACAACACGTTATCACACATATCAGTTTAAAACGTCAGAAAACTGTTGCCTCTTCACACAGCCAGCAACATTAGCATTCATTTGGAGTTGTGTTTGAGTCCACGTCCAATAATTATTCTCCTTTTAGCTCTGTTTTTGGTCTCCACCGACTACAGAGAGAAATATCGGACTCTTTAGCTGCTTAATGCTCCACTATGTTCACCAGCTAGTCACCAACTTTGTCTGTCTGTTGTTTGGTGTCACGAGGGTAGTGAACAGTGGGGGTTTTAGAGCTTTTTCACTATAAACAGTTGATGCAATCAAGTTAAACGAGAGTGAACCAAAACAGTGAAGTTTGGAGCCAGAAAAACGTCAAGCCTCATGCAAGAACATTCTCGTATTCTTGTCTTTACTTTCTCTTACTTTTTTCGAACCGTGGGCTTTGCAGTTTTAGATGTTCTGGTGATATTGTAGTGTTATACAATAGCAGCAATGGTCAATTTAAATGATATCGCTAGGCTATATGAATACATTTAGAATTATATTATAATTGAATTGCAGAGTCAAACAGGATGATGTCAACATAATTATGAAGTTTAATTTATACAAGATTTTCAAACTCAAAATTGCTTTAAAGTAATGAAATATTCAATCCTTTAGTGAAAAACTTAGGCTGGATAACAGCAGACTAACTGCACATGACTCCTACGACAGGTTTGGACCACTTGTAAATTGTGTTTGTACTGAAGAGAAAATTCAAAATACGAGACAATTGGTGAATGCGACAAGTTCTCCTAAATCACTCGTACAAGCCAATTCAGAACGAATCTGTTCGTACGAGTGGTTCTTGCATAAAGCTGAGATGAACTGAAGAGCTGGGTGATAATTCTCTGTAGGTTTGTCACTACAGAAAAGCCCCTTCACATTACATATAGCTATTTGATCAAGTTTTAATACAAACATATTGATTAGTGCAGCTTTAACACCTTGTTTAAGTACCGTTTGAGGAAATCGGTCACTCGGATCATTCAAGAAATCAATAAACAGCACATCAAGTAGGGCTGCATCAATAATATTCATTCTGCATTATTATGTTTACTTAATTTTTCAATCAATTATTTCATTGTTAGGTCTATACAAATTTCAGAAAATAGCAAAAAATGCAAATATTCAAATTGTAGAAGCTGGAACCAGGAATTGTTTCGCATTTTTATTTGATAAATTACTAAAATTAGGAATTGTTAATCTAGTCTGATAATCTAATTTTTAGTGTTAGTTCAGGCTCTAGTTAATTAGTTATTTATGTTTTTATTTTTCTATTTTCTTGGATACCTCTTTAAGTGTTCTTACAGTAGGTTTTGTTTGATTTTGTCATTCATGTGTGACTTGACTGCAAATTTCACATTGGGATTAATAAAGTATTAATCCAGTTGATATTTTCCAACTCATTGCTGATTAATTTTCCATCCATCATTGCCCATCTGACTCATCATTTTAGCCTTCATATCAAGTGTGATATATACAGCATACTTTGACCACTAAAAAACTAGAATCATTGAGTATAAACTATCAAGCAGGACATGGACAAATGGTCGGACAAATGCAGCTTCACCCAGAAGTGAGAGGTTCAACACTGTTACACCACTTCTCCCTCTGCCGTGGATAAACTGTGCTGAGAGATTACATGTCACAGGAATGCACGCCCTTCAACACTCAAACATCTAGATGCACCTTCACGTTCACACACGTTGTTTTTTTCCGCCCTTTTGCTGTATACGTGAAGGTGTACGTGATGTCTGACCGCCTTCATATTATCTGCGATCCACTGCTGAAGATTTAATGGAGCTAAATAAATCACACGTCGCATACTGAAGTGTCACGTTTCCAACGGGGTCATCGTGTGTCCGTAACGCTCTGATGTCTCTGGCGTTCCACTCGTGTCTCTCGGTCCCCTCCAGGTGTTGACATACACTCGTCTCCGCTTTAATGGTTTCGTGTCTGTTCCAAGATGTAAACTGTGGTTCATCTTATCACAGGGACACACACACAGCTCGGGCGGTTATAACCGAGCTCAGGGGGGTAACTCCAGTTCCTCAAAATCAACTTCTCTGAAGTGACGCATGATGTTGAATTTGGGGAACAGCGGGGGGGGGATCCTGCACAGACTGAATAATTTCCTCCAGCAGGTTTCTTGTTTTTATGAAGCAGCTGTTTTTCTAATGCTCAATCCGCCAGACAAAACACTAATGAGAACAAGTGAAAAACTATTTTACTGCCATTTACATCATATGCTTGCTGTTTCTCATCTAAGTAAATCAAATTACCAATAACGGCCCACTATTTCACATTAGACAACAACATTACAACCATATGGGGTTGTTAAATATCTCACTGCCACACAATGAGCATGAATCTGCTGATACAGGCTTTCCACAAGATTTTGAAACCAGGGATATGGTCCCATTCAGCCACATGAGCATCAGAGAGGAGCTGTTGGGCAATAGGGCCGGGCTCAGCTGGAGTTGGTCAGGCCAGTCAAGATCTTACACACCAAAATTGTTGCCACAAAGTTGGAAGCATCTATCGTCTAACCGCCCGTTTCCACACCAAGCAGCTCAGTTCAGTTCGTTACACATTATATTGGTTATTTTTGCGTTTCTATAAGCAAAGATCTTGCATGGTACCAATAGAAGCGCTCCATACTTGGTACCACCTCGATCGAGGTTCAAAGCGAGCTGAGCCGATACTAGAAGGTGCCGTTAAAATACTGCAGACCACCGATTGGTCACAGAGAATCATCTCTAGCGCGACATGGGACATCCTGCGCACATTTTTAAAAAGCCAAGGTACCGTCAAAAGCAACCGCAATGTTTAATTCACTCAACCCAGATTTTAAAAAAATGGCAGCTCCCAAAACTACACCATACACTACGCCGTACGATTGAGGAAGTGCAGACATTTCTGTTTGGTTGCCGTTGAAATGGTGCAGTGATAAGTTGAAGATGATGTCACGGCTGTTTCATGCGCCCCCGCTATGGCGATCAGCTGAGAATCCCGCCAACACTGAGGGGGTACTATCCGCAGTGGACACACAGCTAAAGAAAAGACCTCATAAGTGAGTTGAGTCGAGCAGAGCCGTACCATGCAGTGGAAACACGGGGGGTAGGGATCGATACAGCACAGTATCGTGATATTTTGCGTGGCAATATTGATCTTTTATTATATAAACTATTAACTACTTAACAATCCGACGACCCGCCGGCAGGCCCGGCCACTATTCTATCTTTCAGAGGTTGTAGCGTGCTCAGTCTTAAAGGTAGAGTGAAGATAGGTATCATATGAAACTAGAAAAACTAGGGAATCGGTTGGTACCACCGATGTCATGTTAGCTTGTCGGGAAGAGCGCTAAATAACACTGGCAAAACTGGCATGGCTATTTACAAAGGAATCCCTTGACCTCTGACCTCAATATATACGTATTGCTTTAACTAATGGATAAATAGTTGAGATGCCTAGCTTCTGCCACTCCAAGTGGTAGCAGTATGAATGAAAACTTGACCAAACCGACTGGAATAAAAAGAGACCAAGCCTAAACATCAATAAAGCCAGGATCACTATGAGTGGAGTTAAAACACACTAGTCTAAAACATAATTGTAGTCTGCAGCATAAAGATATCCCTTAATTGGAACTAAGTAAACCATGAAAAGCAGCCCCAGACAAAAATTACACAACTGGCTGTAAACCATGTATTTAACTCGGAGTTGCTCATGAACTTATTGAACTGATATTGTTGAATGAAAGCTACAAATGAATCATCTCGAATCACAGCCGGTGATTATTTGGTCTGAAAAAGACTCAGACTGTAATTTAATGAGCTATTAACCTCTAATGATGCGAACCAATTTTACTCAAGAGATATCACTGTCATCACATGATGAAGATTTTTTTTGTGCTCTCTCTCTTATTTTGTTGTTTGCTTTAATTTAATTTTGCAGTTGAAGTTCTGTTTTATAATCCTCCCACTTTGTCAACCACTCATTGTTATTTGTGGTATTGAATGTCCAAAGCTCATTAAACTAGAACTGTTTATAGTTCCTTTAGTTCGCCTCATGCTTCCCAAACACAAGTGCGCTGTTTGAGCCCAATAACCAATTACCTAGAACCATCTGCCAAACACAAAATACCAGTTTATGGAGCCACATAATAGCAAAATGGCCAATTTACCTAAACACATCCAAATGGAGCATAAAACTCAATAACATGAGGAGCAGTAAACTTACAATAACCGCATCTTGTTCCTCCCTCAAACACGAATCCATTGGGTACGGGCCCATATCTGCGCAGGTCCGGAAGGTTCCAGTGGCCGATGATGACGGGAGGAACGTCCCTGGCGAGAGCCAGTAAGTTGTTGCACAAATGAAGAGTTGCAGGTCCGCTCTCCAACTTGGTCCCTGGTAAGACTCCAACACTGAATCTGTGAACTAAGCAAACAGGGAAACTAGTCAAACAATGAAAACTTAATCCTGCAGTAGGCAGAAAGGTTTTGACATCATTGGGCAAAAATGTAATAATAACCTTTCAGCATATTGTAATTCAAGTGTTCTGAGAGATAACTAGACTTCTGCAGGTGCTCATGGCTCTGTTTTCAGGCTTTGGAAAATCTAGGAGCACCAAGAGGACACAGAAGCACATGATTTATTTCATATGACCCGTCTCATGTACTACTGTCAGGATATAGTAACCGTTTTATAAAAATAACTTTTTTTAAATCATATTTGCTCCATTTCTACCCACTGCTGCTTTAAAGCATGATCTTCTCAATTAATCTCTTCAGTGGAGAGACTTGTATAATATGTAATGTATTGACATTCACTGTAATGAGGTGTGCAGGAATGAATCTAGAGTTTAAATCATGCAAAAGCAAAAGTCAATGTAGCATACACATTTTAAGAGATCGATATTAGTCTTCACAGCCTGCACATGTACATATTTCACATAATCAGCGTACATTATTAAATAGTCAGACACAATAATACACATGGACACATATGAACATACCCATACATACTATATATCCTTATATACGTACTAGTATACCAATACCCTCATGCATACAAATGTATACATTCAGTAATTTGTAAGACATTTCATTCAGGGCAGTTGGGACAAAACTGCCACATGAACCCCGTCAAAATAAAAAATGTATAAACTAATGAGCTTCAGAGGTGCTGGTAGATTGTTGCCTTTGGACAAACCCATGTAGGGCTGCAACTAACGATTATTTTCATTGTCATTGAATCTGTTGATTACTTTCTCGATTAGTTGTTTGGTCTATAAAATGTCAGAAAATTGTGAAAAATCAAAGCCCAAGATGACGTCCTCAAATGTCTTGTTTTGTCCACAACTCAAAGATATTCAGTTTACCGTCATAGAGGAGTAAAGAAACCAGAAAATATTCACATTTAAGAAGCTGGAATTTTTACTTTTTTTCTCAAAAAAAAACACCTCAAACCGATTAATCGGTAATCAAAATAGTTGGCGATTAATTTAATAGTTGACAACTAATGGATTAATTGTTGCAGCTCTAAACCTGGGCTAGCTGTTTCCTCGTTTCCAGTCTTTATGCTAAGCTAGGCTAACCAACTGCTGGTGGCAGCTTCAGATTTACTGCAGACATGAGAGTGGTTACAATCCTCTTATCCGAGTGTATTTCTCCAAATGTCAACATGTCGCTGGAGATAAAGGCATGCTTTAGGAGTTTGATGGTTCACTTGAGGAGCTGCAAACCTTCACAAATGAAGATATAAGCAGCTTGACAGGAAACAAAGTGTCTAGATTTTTGGTCAGAATCCATTGACATGAAGGAGAAGAAGCTGAGTCCAGGTTGAAAAAAGTTGCATTTGGGCTTCACAGGGGATAGAAAAAAACACAGTGTTCTTACAAAATGATTACTTCAGCACGGATTCAATTTCATTCAACAATAAAAAGGAGAAACAGCTGCACGCAGAGAATGAGATCAGCGAGCTGAGCTCTGAACACAGCAGGTTTAGATCTGAAGCCCAACGCAATCAATCACAGCCTGTCATCACAAACATCTGTGTGATCGAGTCTGTGTACCGTTGCTAATAAGAAACCAATGAGGGAAAAGAGGATGTCAAATTAGAAACTATGAGCGCTGCATTTGTGAGTTTATGGAACTTCATTCGGCGCATGTTTGGACTTCCACGGTGGCAATAAGCCAAAAACTTTTACTGCGCTGAACAAACTTTGCCAGGTGAGATTGATGGCGGCGATGACGAAGAGATGTCGGCGAGATGCGTCACGTCATCGCTCAGGTTAAGAGAGATTCATACACTGTCGTACACGACGACAACAACAAAAGCTCTGCGCTCAGTGGCCCCTCAGCTTGGCAGGTGACATTTCTGCTGGCTTGGACACACCCTACGGTCCACACACACACATTCAAGGACAACACACACAGACACCGGTGCATCCATACAAGCAAGCAGACGCGTATATTCTCACATGCACACACATCAAGACTGGAAGGAACAACTGTGATGCAATTTGTCTTTAGCACTATGTCCTCTACCCCAGTCAGGTCCCATAACTCCGTCCTTAGGGACTGCTTTAAAATTCAGCTGGACTGCAGCCACCGGCTGAACAGTCCAATGCTATTATTAGCGCCTATTTGTTTATCGCTTATATAACTTTACAATAGATCCACACAGTAGACTGTATATACATATTGAGTCTTGATGCTTGGCTATAAATTAAAATATCATTCATGGAGCATGGAGATATGAACAAAAATGTATATCACAATAATAATTATCATCATGCCATCATTCTCATAAACTTGTAATCAACTTTAAAAAGAATGTTTTAAAATGATCATCATATTTTTATCTCATCTTTTATTTCATATTTTTTATTTTTATATTTCCTATTTTTATTTCATATTTTATTTCTTATTTTTATTTCTTATTTCTTCTTATCTTTTTTTCTTATTTCTATACACAGATAGAAAGATAGATATACATGATGTGATCTACTTAAAGAACATTTCCATTAACACTCATTATGATGCAAACTGATGTGCTTTGGGATGAGAAAATGAAGCAGAAGCATGTGACAGGATGATGACATTGCTGTAGTTTTTTAGGGTCTGAGATCTTTTATGTGTAATGTATCAGTAGTATAAAATATATAAACTCTATCAAATCAAACAGAAGTAGAAAGTTGGTAAAAAAATACCACAGTTCCTATTGATGCGACCGAGTCCAGTCTGCATCTTCATTAAAACTGTTTTTGTGACTCATAATATAGCTTCTGATATTTTAAATATGGATGAGAATGTGTTTTTAAATTCTACTTCTATCAGAGAAGCCTAAAGGGCCAACAGCAATTTAGAAAATCATGCATAACCTCAACAAAAAACACCCCAAATACGTCACGCCCAACTGCAACTTGCCAAGTCAAAAGAAGCATAAACATCAATTAATGATCGCCTGCAGATGAATCTTTCTGAAGTTATTTTAGTAGATCAGTCTGTACCGTGTTGTTACCTTGCTTAAATTAATCATCAGTCAAGAAACTGCAGCTTTTCCAAAATGCTGCAGGACTCTAAAGTCATCTGACAAGACCGTACCGCATGGTTTGATTAATCAAACCATGCGGTAGACCGTTTTAAAGCCTTGTTGTACAGGAGTTTGTCTTATACTTTGAACTTTGGAGCTCTCGCTCGATAAAAGTCCAAACATACGTGTGATGATTAAAATCGCTTGTTTCTTTGCATGGGTCTGGAAAGTTTGCAGGGCACTACTTTTCTTTGACTGCAGTGAATTTCAAACACTGAAACCTGCCAGCATGATGGATGAACTAATCCACTTGTTGAGAATTGCTTTGATATCAGTATATAGTGAGGTCAAATGTGGAATTATTTCTGTAAAAGTGATTCACATTTCTTGAAAAGTTTGGAGTAACTGGAAGAAGTGAAACACCAGAAGGACAAAACATTGAAAAACCAAAAGCACAGACGGACGGATGTCCTCACCTTCTCCGAGGCTGTATCGTAGCCGGGCGTCCCACGCCTGCAGGATCTCCTTGCTGTCGAAGCCCAGTAGAGCGGCCTGGTTCAGGCAGAGGACGGCCAGAGTAAAAGTCACACCTTCATACCACTGTCCTGCTTCCAGACCGCAGATCTCCTCCAAGGTGACACTGGCCCTCTCCTTGTTGCCCTGCGCTTTGTCGGACTTGTCTTTATAAACCAGCAGCACCAGGCAGTCTGGAGGAGTCAGAGAGGACGTGTGAGACATGACAACATTAGAAAAATCAACGAAAGAGTTTGCACTTAAACTGCAGTTAACATTTTTGTATTATTCTACACAGAACAGTTCCCTAAAAATAAGTGGAAACACCACCCATAATTACAGTTACATTTGTCAAATACTAATAAGATGTATTCTGACACACAGTAGCTGTTGTAGCGTCCTGTCGTCTTTTGGCACCTTCAAACAATCAGTGTCAACTGACAAAACAACACCGTGTGTGTGTGGATCTCACTCCTTCACACACACACCTCTTAACCGACATAACTGAGGCATGAGCGCAGACAGCTGTGATAACACTGTGACATCAAAGATCTGAAGAGGAGCAGCGCTCAACCTCGGTCTAACCTGTGGAGCATGTTAAGCTGTCCAGCACCAGATATCCAAAGAAACCGCTCTGGGTAACGCAATACAGCCACTTCATCACTCTGATCATCACTTATTTACCAAATATAAAAAAGGCCAGAGGTAAGGTTCGCTTTAGACGACCTCGAACTCAACTTCAGGCAAGCTGAAGCCTCCTCAGGAAATGTGATTAATAACAAGTACAAATTCACTAAGAGCACACTCATGGTGCATCTAAAAATACAGCAGGGCTCAGACTATCAGTCTTTAGCACGTTAACTTTGAGGATGGGCTCAAATATGGGTCAATAATATTGGGAGCTTGTGGAATCATGTTCAGAAATAGTTTTCTAAATTGTGGTTGTATATCAGCCTTTGTAAAGCTGAAAAAAAACCTCTGGATAGACATTAAAGCTTGTGGATGTGTAGAAAATAATAGTTTGAGAATGTCAAAATAAAATGTGAGCACATATTATATCAACAGTGAGGTTACACAAAAAAGTTAAGTACAGACTCAAAGCAGAAAACGGTGAAATTGAAATGACAAATGAACGACTTTTAATCCTACTTTTTACAGCCAAATTAAGGGCAAATATTTGCAAAAACTTACTTGCGCCTTCTGCTTTGAATCTGTACTCAAATCTTCACAAAAACTGTTGTTTTCTCTATGAGATTTGCCGTAACCTCAGCGTTCTCCCACGATTGTTAGCTAGTGTTTCTGGTTGAACACTAGCTGTTCAACGAGAATTTATTGTCTCTTTTTGCAACTATAAACCTTGTTTTGGTGTTTTCTTGAAGGATGTTAAACTATATGTAAAGCTCGTATCTAATTCGACTGACAAAAGGGATATTAAGACAACTGCTGCCACCTGGGCTGGTTTACACCACCTGCTACTACTGGAGGACACAATCACATGATTCTCATACCACATATACCACATTTCATTAACTAGTTCTGAAAGTTAAAAAAAGCATCTTTACCGTTTTTGGTTTTCTTGAATAAAAGACAATTTTCTTTTTTTAAATATAATTTGATGATAATCCTAGCAAACTATTGTATTCATAAATGTACATTTAGCAATGATAAACCTTGTTTTGGTGTTTTTATTTTGAAGGATGTTAAACTATATGTAAAACTAATTTCTAATTCGACTGACAATTCAGTTTGTTTCATAATATTTTTGTCTAGAGATTTGTACCCTGGCTGTTTTGTTACTGTCCCCTGTATACTGATTTTGTATTTTCATTATAACTTTATTTATTTATTTTGTTACTGTTTTAATTGTATACTGTCCACTGTATACTGATTTTGTATTTCTATTATTATTTAATTAATTAAAGATATATATATATATATATAAAAAAATGTCAGTACTTTAATTACTCATGTAACCTTAGTTAGTTTCTGTTTTGTCATAATATTTTGTCTAGAGATTTGTACCCTGGCTGTTTTGTTTTGTTACTGTCCCCTTTATACAGATTTTTTTATTTTCATTATTACTTTATTTATTTATTTTGTTACTGTTTTAATTGTATACTGTCCACTGTATACTGATTTTATTATTATTTAATTAATTAATCAATTAATTCATTAAAGATAGATACATGTATGTATATATATATATATATATAAACTTTTTCTAGTACTTTAATTACTCATGTTACCTTAGTTAGGTTTTGAAACTTATTTTCTACTTTATTTCACAAATCTTTTGGACCCTTATTTGAGCCCAAAGGCCCAGATATAGGAGCCCAAAGCAGGCCTCATGAACAACACAGGAAGACTCTGCTCTGTGCAGCAGCAGCAGCACCTGATCCACTAGCTCTAGCTTCCTCTGTGGCGCAGCTAACATGCACATTCATTTGTTTACAAACTGCTGCCGAGACTTCACACTTTATAAGTAAAGAAACAAATGTGCAAATGTGCAAAACATGACCGGTAACAGAGTGTTTTTTTACCTGCTACAGGCGACGGCTTGCGAAGGACGAGCCACCTAGTTTTCCACTGTGGAAGGAAAGGAAAGAAAAAGTAGACACAAACTTTGTTTTTAAGCAACAGGTGAAAGAGCCTTTGAATTACTTCTGCTGTATGAATCCGTCAGTGAATTAAGTGACGCTAAACAACCTTTTTTCCATCTCTGAGTCTGGCATATCCCTCCACGACAACAGAATCCGTCATCTTCAGTCATGGTTCCTGACAGCTGCACAGTCGCTGCCTGAATGAGGGGTCACTTTCAAAATAGCTGCTCTCTGCTGCTGCTGCTGCTGGAGGGGCAAAAAGCTGCCCCCAGCAAGGCACATGGAAAATGGCATGACCACTATCTGTCTGTCTGTCTGTCTGTCTCTCTGTGTGTGTGTGTCTGTCTGTGGGCACCAGCCAACCATGCTGCTGCCACCTGGGCTGGTTTACACCACCTGCTACTGGAGGACACAATCACATGATTCTCATACCACAAATACCACATTTCATTAACTAGTTCTGAAAGTTAAAAAAACATCTGTACCTTTGTAGATTTATGTTTTTGGTTTCTTGAATAAATTTGATGATAATCCTAGCAAACTATGGTATTCATAAATGTACAATTAGCAACAATAAACCTTGTTTTTGTGTTTTCTTGAAGGATGTTAAACTATATGTAAAACTCATTTAAAAAAAACATTTCATACTGATATGTTTCATAATATTTTTGTCTAGAGATTTGTACCCTGGCTGTTTTGTTACTGTCCCCTGTATACTGATTTTGTATTTTCATTATTATTACTTTATTTTGTTTTGTTACTGTCTTAATTGTATACTGTCCCCTGTATCCTGATTTTGTATTTTTATTATTATTTTATTAATTAATTAATTCATTCATTAAAGATAGATACATGTACACATGTATATATGTATGTATATGTATATGTATATATATAATACAAAATAATAATAATATTTAAAATAAAAAATAATTATGTAATATAATAATATAAAATTATAAATAATAAATATATACTGTATATACATATATAAAATACAAAATACACAATCAAATATTTTTATATATATATAAATATACATACATATATACACATATACATACATACATATACATGTATAAAGCATCTTTACAAACAGTGGCTTAAGAAATACTCGCATATATATATATATATATGCACATATACATACATACATATATATATACACACACATATATATATATATATATATATATATATACATATGTATATGTATGCTTTATAGCTTAAAATCAAAGTTATAAATATTTAAATATTTGATTAGAAGTAGTTGAAATACTGAAAGAAGTCAGAACAGCAGATAAAATGGAAGTGAAAGAAGTGCTTAAAACTCTGAAAGAATATGTTTTGGCAACTCCAAAGATGTCTGTTGAACTTCAGCTACGACAGTTTTTTATGTTAAAATTATCTTACATAGTCTTAAGTTTATGAGAAAAATATTTTGTGTGGTTTTGGACAAAGGTAGTAAGTGCACCTTGAGTTGGGATTGTTTTGTGAAAATCCTTCAACTGTCTGAATCATTATCATTAGTCTCAACGGCACTTAAAGCTTCAAGTCAGTAAAGGTTTATTCAGTCACAAAATGTTTCACAGTTAAAAAAAGATATAATCTATAAACTTCAACGAGCATTACAAATAAAAACAGACATCTATATTAAAACATCTCACATATTAAAAGCAACCGTCCAGGTAAAGTCCGTTCATGAATTATTGGGTTTGCGTCTGATCACTGAATTGATCCAATCGATATAGTTCACCACTTTAGTGTAAACACCAGGTTTTTTGGAGTGGCCGCAACCGTCTCCCCAGCTGATGATCCCATACAGGAAGCTGACATCATCCCTCGCACAAGCCAGAGGACCCCCGGAGTCGCCCTGGGGAAACACACAAGTAGATACAGTTCACATACGTAAACAGAACATGCACAGATCAAAGCAGAGTCACACAAACAGCTGAATCACACACTTGAAACCTAATATATTAGTAAAAATTGCACTCTACCCACGAGGTAAACAGATAACGGTGACATTTAATTTAAGAGGAAGGAGCTTAAACATTTTTACACCGCAGGTTGAGTGGGTAGTCTGGTCTCTGCAGTTTTCAGACCCTGGCAGGGGTCACTCAGGGGAATCCCTGCTGCCATCTCAAGTGTTGTTCCATTACTCTGATACCTCGAGTCAACTCTCTGATATCGACCCTTTCAGAGCCAAAGGAGGAGGTCAACAACAACTGGGTGGGCACCAGGAGGCTATTTTGCCCAGAACACTTTATGATCAGTCGTAATTTCCCAAATGAAATAAGATCCGGTAGCACCAGCTCTTCGTAAGTTAAACCTAGCCTTGTTTTGTGTGTGGAGATTTACGAATCAGTAAATTAAAACGAATGAATTCTTCCAAAAGATCATTTTTTACCACATATTTACATCTATTAACTGCCAGGTGTAACTGTTACCTGGCTAACGGAACCGACCGACAAAGCTAACGTTACCCTGCAACCCATTGAGAGTGAAGAGTAAAAGAGGATTATGGGTTATGGTCGACACACTAACTGATATACATCACCATGAAACTTACCCAGTTGATTACTTACATTAAAGCAGTTCTTTTTTGCATTACAGGTTTTCTGAAACTGTATGTTTAAATATGCGCTTGAGGCATTATATTATTAAATATGCACTTTGTTTTTGTTTTGTTTCATTTTGTTGACACATTAGAGTCAGAGGTTTTTACAGAGGGAATTTTGGATATCTGTTTTTACCACTCCGTAAATCACAAAATACCGTCGATGTCAGCGATAAAAAATGCATTTTCGCCATGTTTGTAGGAATAAATGATAGCCTCTAAATCAGGCTATGAATGATGTATGAATAAACCCCTCAGTAAAAACCTTCAGAATATAGACAGGAGTGACAGTGTAAAGTTTGGTGTATGTAAGTGCTACTGAAGTGGATATTTCTGGCTCAGAGAGTGAGAAAAACATGATTTTGAGAAAATGGCCTAAAATTCCATAAATTTTTCAAGACACTACAAGTGAATAGTATAACACCATAAAAATCCCAATGAAACATTAAGAACATTTTATTTGTTTTTTCTACTAGAACATAACCATCCACTTGGCAGCCTTGAATTTAATAATCACTGTTATGTCTCAAAATGCTTTCCTACCTGGCAGGCGTCGGAACAGCCGCGGAGCCCCGCACAAATCATGTCAGCGCTGACGTGATTGCCGTAAACTTCTGGCTTCTTACAAGCGTCGTGAGAAATCAGCCTCACACTGGCCTCCTGCAGACTGGAGTAACCCTGTGCCTCTGTCAAAATAAAGCACAAGAAATTGGAAGGAAGTCCCCAAGACACCAAAAAGCAAGTCTAAATATTTACTATTATTTGGATTTTTCAGTTAGTTGTTCAATTAATTTGACTGTTTTATGACAACACATAATTTTCCAGCATAGCTCTGATCGATTTCAACCTGACTAAGGGTTTACTTAATCAGAGTACAGACCTTTACACACCGGGGGCATTTTTTTCGTTGAGATTAAGTCACATTGTATACATTCTTATCTTTCTTATCTCGCAGGGGAGTATTTCGTATTTTCCTGTCGTTTATTTGTCACGCCCCCCGGTGTGTGAAGGCCTTTATTGAAAACACCGGTGTGGATGTGCAGGGCCTTTAAGCGCAAGGTCAACAAATACTTATAAATTCAACACAACACACTAAATACTAACTAAAATAACTGCAATTAATACCTAAATACGTAGTTATTTCCAATAAACTTATTGGGAAATTACAGAGCCATGAAAGTTTCCATGTTATTTCCCAACATGACGGTCTAATGGTAGAACCTAGACACTTCCAGGTTGCTAAAACCCTGAAAAATTGCCAATTGCCAATTGGTACAACCCAATACTAAATTAATTGATTGAAACAAGCTAGTAGTTTCTGAGAACCTTGGAAGAACTTTACGCAGAAATAAGTACATTGACAATGAAGACAAAACTTTTGTGAAAGTGAAACTAAAGTTTCCGCCAACACTTGCTCTGCTCTGACAGTTTAAAACAAGTAAATCAGTTATTGGCGTTGCACTACCCGCACCAAATAAACTGTTCCAGTGTGTGAATGTAGAAAGGTGTTGATCATGATGAACACTGCCATGATTTCCTCATCACTCACTCTCGTGCATGTGTCCCCAGCCGCTAATAGTACAGCAGTAGTCATCGGGGAACGTCATGCTTTTGTCTGGGAGACAGATGGGTCTGATGAACGGGGTTCTCCTCACACAGCGCCCGTCCTGCTTCGCCAGTTTGATCAGAACTGCCAAACGGAAACGCAATGTTGTGAAACAGGCAAAGAGTCGACGAAAAGTGTAGTTAAAAATGATGAAGCAAGTGGTAGACTTGGAGACTCCGTCGCCCAATGAAAACGCCACTGTGTGTGTGTGTGTGTGTGTGTGAGAGAATGTGTGTGAGAGAATGTGTGTGTGTTCATGCGGGGGAGCACAGGGACACAGCTGCTCAGTGACGCACAGCTGTGCACGCACACTGGAGATTGTGTGTTTCTGAATGGGGACAGGAGGTCTACTAGTTTATGTGAGTCACTGGTATATGTATGTGTATGTGTGTGTGTGTGTGTGTGTGTGTGTGTATTTAATGCTTACCAATATCATGTAGTGTTGGATTAAACACTGAGAACTGTCTTGGAAAGATGATCTGCTCCACGCCGAATGTCCTGGTGTTGGGACCGGTGACGTTGAAATGCTGCTGACCGAGCACCACTCGAACCTGAGACTTCAGGGGGCTGAGGGAGGACGCATCATAATTATCAGTTGATGGGGCTGCAAGGTATGCACAGTACTCATAATACTCGTGTCCATCTGTCTGTCCAACATTTTAGTACAGAGTCAAGTCACCTCGACAACTACCAGCTGAATTTCCTTGAAATTTGGTCCCCATAGGATGAATCCCGGGATGCTAGGGGTGGTCAACACATCGAATGTACTCGATGTGTTGCGGCTTATTCTACTAAATGACTATATCGCGAACATGGAGTACAAAGGGAAGCAGGGAACAGGGAAAGAGCCTGTAGAGAGCGAAAGAAGTGAAGCGCCAAAGCGAGCTAACCCGTGTTGAGGTCGGAAAAGGTGATGGAAGATGCCAGCCTTCCACTTTCGAAAAAGGTGGTCAAACTAGCCCCCACGTTGTTTTGCGGTACGTGTATATACTAGGCATTACGGTGAGAGCGTGTAAGAACTGGCTTCAAAATAAAAGCGATCAAGAACTGACCTCAAAATAAAAGTGATCTTCCGGTGAATGCGAATTCACATAAATTCAATAAGTCAGTCAGTCTGTCTGTCTGTCAACAATAAATAGAGAAATAAAACAAAATGAATAAATATTAAATAATAAATTTAATTAATGATAAATTAAACGCCTGCAAACTGTATTTCAGAGAAAAATTGAATTTCAATTGTGTGATATAATTAGTCAAACCTAATGAGAATACATTTCCAATCTGACTTGTTCATATTCGTTTGCTAGAATTATCACGCTGTTATAATCATACATCAAAGGGTTCAAACAGTTGTGTTATTTTAGAGAAAATATGGAAATATCGAGATATATATTGTATGTCAGGATATCGCCTAAACATATCTAGATATTATTTATAAGCCATATCACCCATGGCAACACCACAACCTTTCTTTAAGCACCACCACTAATCTAAAATGTCCATGTTTGCACAATAAATATCAAAATCTAATAGGCAGATTTCCATCAAATTTATCTAGTACATGTATGCTCCCCAGAGGATGAACCCTTTCCCATCCCATGGCTCTCCCTGAGGACAAATAACACCCAAGACTGTAATAATAGCTAAATCTCCAGTATGTTCTGACATGTTTTGTACTGTGGGGCATAAGGAACATTGTGGACTCTTGTTCTGCTTTAATTAGTTTAATCAAATCCCAGCTGATACTAAAACAGTTTAGCAAGAAGCCTTGCAGATATCACGTACTGTATCCTTCTCAAAAACCAGTGAGATGGCTGTTAAACTGCTAGAATACTGTGCACTTGTTTACTGCTAGTGATGTCCAATTCAGTTATGTAACGCTTTAGCTTAAGATCTTTGAACTTGGACAATGACAACAGATGCCTGTTTGCTGACATCAAAAGGGAAATGTATGCACTTGTATGTAAACAGCATCTGCGCGTGAGATGTTTTTAGGTTTTCCTCGAACTGGGCGTCTAAATATAGTGCGTTCGTACAGCTCGGGAGTCAAAGTCAAAGTTGAATCACGTGCCTTTTTGAGTCGCGACCTCTTGTTCAGCTGCAAACAGTGAGAATAATGCTCCCCTCTGATGTATGAATGTTTTTCTGAAGGATAATTTTACATTGCTGACTCAAACTGAGCGCTTTCGGCCTTTTATAGACGGGCTGAAAAGGGCTCCCAAGGACACAGAAAAATTTATTTTTACTCCACGCTTCACGTTTTGTTAAAAAAATAACATTATATGTTGGACTCAAAAGGGCCACAAAACCTTTAGCTTTTCCTGCAGTGGCATAAACACAAATATCAGCATCCACTGCAGCTGAGGTGCATCCATTACATACTTGCCGAAGAAGCAGTGAGCCGCAGAGACGACCCAGCAGGAGGAGATCAGATTGCCGCCGCAGAAGTCCGTCTCCCTGATGTAAATGGCCGCCATCCAGGGGTGAGTGCCCGGCAGGGCTGAGTTTCCGCCGAATATCCTTCCCCTGGCTATCGATAACCTCTTCTTGTGCCTTTTCCCACACACGTGCTTCTTGGCGGGCTTGGAGGGCTTGGGTTTTTCTACGCCGGGCAGGACATTAAATGGGATAATCCTTCGTGAAGAAGCTGCACGAGGAAACAAGTTCATGATTATTTCAAACTTAGTGGCATAATTGCTACTATAAGCTACAATTTAAAACAAGAACTACAACAAACTAAACCGGTCTAGCCAGACTACTTTGCTAACACACTTCCTGAATACCTCTTCTGAGTATTTTCATTTTGGGCGCTGGCTGATTCTCCCCTGCAAGAAGGAGAAAAAAAAGCCATTCTATAGGATGATGATGTTACAGAGGAACCTCATGCTAAAAACTCATATGTTGAAGAGGGCACAGCAGACAGGAGAAGCTTGTGGATCCTGTGCATACCCCTGGCATCGTGACAGACGGCCAGCTGTGCCAGATCCCACTCACCACACAAACATTTGGCTGCACCTGACATGACATGTTGATTCAGGGTGAGTCATTCCCCCTTTATCTCATCTAGCCCACGTTTTGAAAAAAAAAGCTCTGCCAAAAACCATTCAACTTGGCCGATTTCAACTTTTCGGAGCGGCGTGACTCAACAGAGATTAGCTGTATTCTCCGCTTTCTGTTTTTATCACAAAACGCTGGATTTCTAATTAAAAGTCGAGGCATTTAATGAGGTGTTTTGAATGTGTCGCTGACTGTGTCACATAATCATGGCTGCGAGGAGGAAGATATTGAATGATGCAGCGAGTGGCCTTCGTGAATAGTCTCCGCTTTTCATACTTTACAATGATAAATTCAAATAGGGGTCTATAATAAAGACAGCTAAATGAAAGTGCCATCCTTGACAAGGTACATGAGGAAAAACATTTTTTTTTTGGGCTTTGACATACCAAAATAATAAGGCTAATCATAACCGAGGCCAACAATTAATAAAAAGAACACAGTTAAGGCAAAAAGCAAATGATGAAAGCAAAATCAAGCTGTTATGTCTTGCCAAGCTAACAGGTGTATCACCCTTTAAACCATATGGCAGAGCATCAAAGTATATCAATACACCTGTTCAGTGATGACTACATAACAAGCTGATTACAGATGCAATTAGGTTACCCTGTGATTTCAAATAAAAAAATACACCGTCCCGCTGACAACAACAACAACAACAACAAAAAAGACTCCTTTTCCTGTGCCCCGTTTACTCACACACAGGCATCACACAGTTGGGGACGTCACAGTACTCCCAGGAGATGGCGCCGTCATTTAGCGTGTAGCACCACGGCATCTTGTCTTTATCTGGGTTTCTGCACACACACGGAAACACAGCGGGACAGAGTGTTTGTAGGTGTGGCACCGGTGTTTACAACACCACGCGTTACTCAGTATAATACAGCAGCTGAGTGGCTTACAGGGGGCTGCATTGCTTTTGAACGTGAAAGGCTTTCAGATATATATTAGGAATAAAGTTTCACTGAGCTGCAATATGCAACTTTTCTGGGCAATAAACTAACCATAAAGGCACATCAGAGTCTGAGCCTTTCACACAGTCTGACTCACAGACTTGTGTGTTTGTGCATAGATCCCAATGTTTGCTTGAAATGGGCTTTTTCTTTGATGTTTGGGACAATTTTGGGGAATATGCCATTTGCTGTAGGCCCGCCATATGGCTGCTGGGTAGTCATAGCAACAACGACGACTGAGGAAAGCTGTAAGAAATGGAGGAAGAGCCAATGTGGAGGAGATAAGTTATTTGTTTTTTTATTAGACACAGGCTGGGTCACCATGTGCTTCTTTAATGCTCATGGTGGTTTTATGGACTTCTTCTGAGGGCTCATCCAACCAAATGTTGGCACATGAACTTCACAGATAAAGGCCAGGACTAGCAGGCAGCTTTGCTAGCTCAGTGTGAAAAGTTGGATATTGCAGCTTTAAAGTCAAATTTATGGGAAAATCAGGCCTTGCAGATACTGTAGCAACCACATTATTAACACAAAATCTACTCAAACTGGAAGTAGCGTTCATTTGTCGTGTTGCTACCACAATTAGCAGGATGTCTCGACACACACCTGCAGTAGGCATGCTCCCCGAGGCCCCTGAGGGGCGAGGCAACCAACGTGCCCACGTGGAGCTCGTCGTACAGCAGGTCCGAGTTCCACGCCACGCACCGGGCGCCGGACACCGTGGTGCCCACCACCCCTCTGTAATCTGTGCCCCTGCTGTTATAGCACTCTGTCTCCGGCTCTGCACACACACACACGCGTACACACAAACCACAGGCGGAAACACACAAAACAAACAGATCACGTCTCGATTCTGCGGTGTAACACACTATGTAAACAACACAAATGCAATCAGACAGTTTCCACATGCGTGATGACAGATGTCTTGCTTTCACACCCCAATCAGTCAGAACAAGTCCTAAAAAAAAAACTCTCTGTATACATCAACAGTTACAACTGAGTACAAGTTTAGCAGCTTGCTCATGTTTTCACTTGCCATCATTAATCAAACCATTATGACACACAAATGCATGAACACGCATGCACTGTGTGAACATGCATACATGACAAATACACAGGATGGCACACATAAAGAACGTCATTACAGCTTTTTCTCACCGAAGCTGCAGTCCGGGCCGCTGTAGCCACGTCTGCAGTAACACACTTCCTTGCCGGTGGCGGTGATCAGTCGACACGTTCCGTCATTCTGACAAGGGTTTGAACGGCACACTGGACACATAAAGGTAACCCAGGTCACGTCTTAATACCACACATACTGTATATTTCCACAGTAAGTTATATAACGGAATATGTCTGGTTTACAAATAGTTTAAACCTGCAATAATACGATTTTTTTGGTCCATTTTGGGGACAGCGATAACAAGTCGTGAACATCGACATATCATATATGGCGAACTTGTTAGCAAGCAGTTGGTTATTTACACAGCCAGCAGTTACAAAGCCAAATTATCATTCATTTGAAGTTGTGTTTCTGGCCACCTGATGACACCTGAATGTCCAATATTCACTTTCTTTTAGCTCTGTTTTTGGTCTCAACCACCTCCTGAAGGAAATATCTGGGTTTTTACTGGAACCACTGTCATAGCGTCATTTTCAGCCAAAGCAGGCAGCTGTTTTCAACAAAAAAAGCGACTAGCTGGTAAACACAGTGAGGATTTAGCAGCTAAAGAGCCAGATACTCAGGAGTTGGTCTGCTGGTTGTGTAAATAAGAAACTGTTTGCCAACATGTTCACCATGTCAACTTTATAAAGTGATAATACTGCAACATGTCAATGGTATATCTTCAGCATGCCGTGCCGCCCTCAAGTGGCAAGCAAATCAATTAATGCAGGTTCAACAAAATAAATCTCACCACTGAAATGCAGCTTTTAATTTCTTCACCAATTGCATAGAAAGTACAGCGCAAACTGGTCCAGTGCTCTAATGTACAAATAGTATGAGTATCCCCTTAAGATCTATTGCAACATCTGTGACATATGCCGGAGAATAATGACACCACATCTGCATTGGGGTTGTCTAAAGAGCCCAAACTTAAGTGTTTTAGGAGTTGAACTCCAAGAAAATTTTAGTTTAAATAAGCTAAAAAATAAAAATGATCTCAGTGCAAAATTAAAATATATTCCAATTTCATTTGACAGCCAAGTCAAAAGGGCATTCAGGTTCATTTAGCTTAGAGGCTTTTTTTTCCACTGTAAGATAAGCCCCCATCATCATGACAAAAAACAGTTTCGGCTGTCTCTGCCTCTCCTTTATGCCAGAGAATCTGTTAAATGCCCATGAACATCCCCCCCCCATTGAGATGAAAGCACCTTATGGACCCATGGGGTGTGTCCTAAAACACCGTTCCTGAGTCACAGTGAGTCATATAATCTGTCTTTTCTTCCATGGGAAGGTAAGTCTTGTAACTATGGAGCTGTGATCAAAGAGAAAAAGCAGTTCTCCGGGCTGGGAGGAGACCTGATATATGTATCTTTTGAGGCTTGTAAGTAAGAAAAAAGCTTGTGAAATCAAAAAACCTAATGACGTCTTTCCTTTGAGTGCATTATTCTCCTTTTTTTAAGTCAGTGTATCAGGTGTACATGATGTAAGTATTAAAAAATGCAGAGTGTCTGCTGCAAATGGAGCTACTTTTTAGTAACTACATGTCGAGAAAAGAAAAGTTAACTTAACTGACAATCAGCTCAACAGTTTGTGGAAGTGCATAGTGTTTTCATCCCCTTATTGTGTTTCACTCCCATCATCTCAACAAAAGGCAGACCACAGAGCAAAAGCGAGACACAATTGAAGCAGAACAACAGCTGAAAGCACGTCTTACTTGTGTAGCGAACTCTTTCACACTTGATTTCCCCTGTCACACATGAGCACTGTTCCACATTACGGAGGTGAATTCGTCCCCAAGACTCTCCGATGTCATAATGGAGCAGGTGTACGGTTTCATAGCACTTCTCTGAAAAAGCCGACACAACACATAAAAGGCGATAGGTTGAAATGTGAGGAGGTTGAAGAGCTCGATGGAGCGTGCAAAATTTGACGGCTGGGCCGTGCAAGATGCATTCAGAGTGGATACATTTTTGTGTCTTTTTTTGTTGTAAAACCTATTTGCAAATGATATAACATAACATCACAGACTTGTCTGAAACTAAAGGCGAAACTTCTTCAAGAGAGGTAAGAGAGGGAAGAAGTAGAGCGTGAAATTTCATTCTTGTCCTTTGAAATAATAGTTTGACAAAAAAGATTTAAAAAGAAGTAATTTAAATATTGAAGTGCACATGAGTATGTGCACTTCAATATTTTGCAAAGCATGTCACATGACATCTCATTAATGTTATGGTTCCCTGATAGCATTGGGTTTAAATCCAAAATATTGCTAAATTGGCGCTTTTACTTTTCGCTTTGACGCCAAACTCAGCTTTCTCTGTCAATATAGTGCGCAACACAAGAATTAACTTTGAGGCTCATTCTTCGTCATATCCAGAAATAAAGTGTATATAAAGAGTATAATCATATCCCTGTTAGCACATGTTTCCTTAAAACATCATGAACCTGATGATAGAGTTTGTAAGTTGACAGGTTTTCTATAATTTATTTCCTGGCACAGACTTCTGTTTCCTCCTGTGGCTGTCAGCTGATTGACAGTTAGCAGCCTAATGTGCACAATGATATGAAAACACTGAACTCAGGCACAATGAAATAATGATGGCAACGAGAATCTGGCAAAACCAAATTAAAAACTTGTCTCAAGCTTGAATTGAGGATACACAGTGGTATTATAATTGTCATTCATTAAACAGGCTAATAATAATGACAGAGTGTACATACTGTGCTCACAGAGTCTCCCAGTGAAGCTCTCAGGACAGGAGCACTCAAACGAGTGTGTGTACGGGATCAGCGTGCAGACGCCTCCGTTCTGACATGGATTCACCTGACACGGATCTGTGATTCTACGTGACGTGTGGATGACAACTGAAACAGATGAACCGAGAAAAACACAGTTAGAGGATAAACATTACAGCATTATGACTGAGTGATTAAATGCACACTGTGTGTTTAGTAAACTAACCATCTGGCTGAGTTTTCTCTGGTGCGCAGAAGCCCCACTGCCGGTCCCGATCAAAATTATGTGTGAGGGAGCACCTACAACAGAAGAGACAGACATATAATACAGTCACCCTCTTGTCACCTGGATTACTAATAGAGGACACATTAAGCTAGGGTTGGGCAATATTACAATATTACCGTGAGAAATTCATCAACTGTACTACATGGTTCCCAGAAAAACAAACTCTCTGGCCTCGTCATCGCGGTGAAATTTTAATTTGCCTAATACTTTGGTTTGTCAAATATCTGCAAAACTAATGACATTCCCATCAGCCTCAACTGTACTTTGTGTTTAGTAATTTTAGTAGAGCAATTCAAGTAGTAAAAAAGAATTAAACACAGTTTTTTTTCCCAGCTGATGATGGAAGTACGTAGATAAGGAGTGAGCCATCTCGCTTCCTTCTCATTTCTGTTGAGAGTTGCAGGCGCAGCACCGATTGGGCATTCACGAGAAAATGGCGGCGGGTAAAAACAAAGTTTATGAGCTGAAGCTCGATCGTGTGCCGGAAACAGGAGTTTGTAATTGGGTGGTGTTAGAGGATGTGGGCGAAACTCCAGATAAATGTACTTTAATAAAGATTAAACATGACAATTAACTTAAGTCTTTGTTGTTAATTGATAACCGATAATGAATAAAACACTTTGTATAAGGGCAAGTAAATAATTACTTTGGGCAAGTAGATTTCCGAAAAACATTAACGTTGAACCCTGCCGTGAGAAAGGATTTCATCCAATGACATTTCTGAAACCTACAAGTACTAACAGGCCGCTCTGACTCTCTCTGTGACGGAAATGCTGCACTTTTGAGGCCAGTTTGAATCTGAGAAAAATCTCTCTCATACCATAATCAATGACACTCACCAACTCTGTCAATCATCCACTACTTTAACCAAAGTAACATCAGCATACTTCTGGACCGTTCACTGAATCTGCAGTACATAATGACAAACCTTTCTTGACACTGAGCTCATGAGCACATCGCAAAAACACGCAGATAAATATTGTGTTAACTTTATATGTAGGTGTACCAGAAATGTTGGGCCATATATAATTGCATTCATGTTGCTCCAACTTGCTGCTGGCACCCACTCGGCTTTTCTCAATTCCAAGGAATGATGACTGGAAAGCCCTTCAGCAAATTTTTTTTCCCATCCAAAATAAAAATCTAATAAAATTAAGATTTTGTTGCTATGTCATAGTCTGAAGCAATTAAAAATGCAACATGATGGTTTTACTGTGCCAGCTGTTTATCCAACCTGTAGGACGAACTGTTGGAAGTAGGAAATGTGTTACAGCCGTAGTCACAGTTTGAGATTGGTTTTCTACATTCTCTCTTATGCCACCTTTAAAGAGGACCTATTATGCTTATTTTAAGGTGCATACTTGTATTTTAGGTTTCTACTAGAACATGGTTACATGCTTTAATGTTCAAAATATGCTTTGCTTTTTTACTTTTGGTTTGCAGCACCTCTTTTCACCCTCTGTCTGAAACGCTCTGCTCTGATTGGTCAGCTGGCCCACTCTGTTGTGATTGGTCAATCGAACCAAACTCTTCGGATTTCGCTCCAGCTCCGCTCTAACTAGCTTTGTTTGAGGGCGTGCCAAACTAGCCGTTACACAAATGTGTTACTTGGTGACATCACCAAGATACGGAAGAAAAGGCGGGACTTCAAGCGAAGCGTTTCAGGATCAGTGGGGGAGAGTAACTCCCTTTACTGTGAACTTTGGGCTTTGTAACTTTGTAGAACTTTTACATGAAAAAAAAATTATATAACACACTAAAGGAAAGGGGAAAAAAGCAAAAAAGCATAATAGGTCCCCTTTAAGATGGATTTTCTACATCCTATCTTATCACTTTTAAAAACCTTTAAAAACTGTTGCTTATAATAACACATATTATGATATTTTAGTTGGGGCACACAAATCATTAACAACAATTCAGCAATGCGCAATTTATTGAAGCAAATCATCTCATTACCTCATTAAATATTGCATTAGCATAAGTTCCTCATTACTGCGAGCTGTAATTGGCTGCGACTCAACAACCCAATTACACACTGCATCAGTGTCCGTTCCATTGACATTACCGCATTGCATGATGGAAAATACCAGTGTTTTTGTTCATTCTGAGATCATCACCAATTGAGGACAAGTCATACACAAGCCTGTGACGTAAAAACCTGCGGTTTGTACAAGAGTGGCGTAGACAAGGTGTGTTGGGAATGAGAAAACCAAATATGACGAGGCAGCACTTCTACCTGTCAAATGTTGAGACGTCTCTTTAGTCTAATTCATGATTACACACACATAGTGACTGTTTGTGTAACCAAAACAGTAGAGCCAGACAAGCCGGCAAATAAAGGACTCACCATGATTTTGAGGATAGGATGGTGAGGCAGTGATGATGAATCCTTCCACCCTGACGAAATGGGAATTTACATTCTTTGCCCATTGTAGTAAAAACTGGCAACAGAGCAAAACAAAAAAACAGCTTGTTAGTGATTTTCAATGAACACAGATGGGCATAACACAACAGAGTGAAATCAGAAACGGCCTGGAAAAACATGATGTGTGGTTTCCCCCTGCACCTCACACACAAAGACTGCTTTGACTTTGTACATAACTCTGATCAGAGGACAGTAAATCCATGAATCCTCTGCTCAGATAGCTAAATCATGTTGTTATAAGGCAGGTTAAAAGCACCAGCTTCCACATACTTTAGCTTTTGTTGCACCAACACAGCTGGAAATCACATTCACTGCCAGTTCAATGTGCATCCCCCCTCCCTCTTTTCTCCTCTAAATCAAATACAGGAGGTAAAACCTACCTTTCCGGCTCTCCGTGTATGGCTCTTTGGAGATGCCTGTTTCATACACAGGGGATAATATGCGCTGAAATCAAAGTAAAGAGAAGTTATTGCACTTTTTTCTTGCTTTTTACGCACCGCAAAAATGGATGGAAAAAGACGCACAGAGGTGATGGTGTAAACTTACCCCCCTTGTACTGAAAACACAAGGTAGAAAAAGTAATAGGAGGTATAACATCATCATGAAAGTTTGCATCTGGTGTCCTGGAGAAGCTTGTTTCCAGAAGAAGTCGGAGGAAGAGTGTCCTGTGCTGCCTTGTCACGTTATATCTGTCAGTTTCCGAGTCCTCAGCCTGCTTTTAGTCATAGGAAACGTGGGAAACCCTGCAAGTATTATCCTGTCCCTCACAAGCTGTGTTGAGTAAACCCGTTGCGTCATTAGGCTCGTCTCTCTCTGAGGCATCCCAGGCTGGTGTTCCCTCTGCACCTTCTCCAGGACGCCCACGGGTTTAAAGTTATCCATGGAGAGACCAGAACTTTCCAGAGGCAGAGATAGAGGCGGGGGGGGGTCCACTGGTCCGGGAGATGATGCTGCTAAAATCCCTCCTTTCACCAGCCTCGGGGACCGGGTAACAGTAACGCGTTACTCCGGTGTGACGTTACTTCTTGCTTGTTCTTCTATACGTCATAGCTAGGTATGACAAATAAAGTTAACTTAGCTAGTAACACTATTTTAATAGTAAGTCAAATTTAGTTGAGTAGTAAGTATGAGATTCACCAAATACAAATATTTTAAAATAACATATTTAAAAATTGTATTACGTCAACATGACAAGATGCTAAATCAAAACTTTGAGATTCTAAATTTAAATTATGACTTTGGCATTTTTGTAAAAATTATAATACTACCTCAAAATCAAGATATTCCTTACTTATATTATTTAAGTGAAAATTGTGAGAAAGTCCAGATTTTTGAGCATTGTGATGAAGGTAACACAGTTTATAGTCTAAGTATATAGTATATAAGTCTAATGCAGTGAGGGCCAAAGAGACAATGTACTACGGAATATTAGAGCCACATTGAGGGAATAAACATCTGAGATTTACAGAATAAAGTCAGAATATTACGAAAAAAAAGAAGGTAACACGTAAAAATTACTACTTTATAATATTCTGACTTTATTCTCGTAATATTATGACTTTATTCTTGAAATCTCAGATTATTTTTTTTCCTCAATGTGGCCCTAATACTCCGTCGTACCGTCGTACCATAGACCTACAACAATGATAAATGAAAATGTAAACAATAAACAGTTATTAATTTCCATTTATAAAAGTCCACAAAACTTTACTTAGTTCAATAACGTTGCTCCATACTATCATAATAACTTCATAGTGAACTCAGCAGGGAGTAAAGTTTTGTGCCGGTTCATTCATTGAACGTATTTTAGCAGATTTAGCAGTTACCTTGATTAGCGCTAGGATCACTGAGGTAATTAACCAAGGCCTATTGAAAAAGGTTAGGACACGAGTCCTGAACATCGGGGTATGGCGCATGCGCAGTGTAACTGTAGCACAGCAGACTGCGCTTGTGTTGTATCCCAATAACTCCTCCTCTTTCCACCTCCCCCTCCTTGGGGATAACTAGTGTAGCCAACAAAACTTTAACATTACATTACACTGCAATTTACTGTTAACAATAACCCTAGTTACCTGTCAGAGGGTGTGACCCAAGCAAAAGAAGCTAAAGTCACAACAAGAGATGGGAAGTCTTAAAACATGTTAAAGGTGCTCTCGCCCAGCTTTAATCTCATCTGACATAAACTACTGTAGTGCCAAAGTGAGCAAGGTTGCCAGGTCTGTGTGATAAAACCAGTTTAATACCAGAACTCAAAATATGCCCCTGCCAAACCATAACCACTTCTTTTAAAGGGACTGTTTGTAAGAATCAGAAATGCTTGTTAACAGCGACACCTGTGGCCGTTAAGTCAACGAAAGTCAGCATCGGGCTTGTGCTCGCTCTAATTAGACATGAACGAGCATCGCTCAAAACAGTGAGACGACACACGTCAGCTAAAACCACAATATCACTCTATATTTCACCTGCTTGGCAGTAATGTTAGCTGACCAGACGAAGGTCTCTCCATGAATCAATGCTGATCCTAGTGTTGGCTTTTCCTGCTTCAGCCTCCCGACTGCGGTCGGAGGGAACAGGGGAGACACCGGCACCAGGTCGGAGACGATAACGTTTCTCGCTGCGGAGCCCCGTCACTTCACAAGACACGGGAAACCTCTGTTGGTCTGGAGGAGCTGCAGCATTTATTTCTGCACAAACGTCCACTGTACATTTACTAGATATTCTCAGAGCTACGAAGTCTTCTGCAGTGTGGAGTGTGCAGGCATGCACGTGTAGAGGTGGAGCGAGCTGAGTGAAGGCAAGCAGGCAGAGGAGCAGAGGAGCAGAGGAGCAGAGACTCCGGCCCTGGAGACCAAAGCTACGGTCTCCCCCGCGTCCTCCAGCCGCGGCCAACGCTGTTTTGCAAGACGGGCTTCACTAAATATAACTGTGCGGTTTTGGTGCTTCCGTGTAGTTTGTGTTGGAGTCTTGACTGAACAGCGTAGCCACACGCGAGCGCGCATGGGACTACAACCCGGGTGATTTATACGTGTAAGAAGTTACAAACAGTCCCTTGTAATATCTACAAAGTAACACCATAATAATGTTAATGTGAATTTTTATTTATAGAGGCTAATATTAGGCTATTATTTATATATCTACCCAACCGACAGACCAAAAAAATCAACTTCAAAAGGTAGCACAAATCTGCGGGAAAAGCACAGACCTGGCAACACTGCTAAGCAGTCTAGACAAGAAAACATCCACAGGTGGGTTATTGAGTTATATCTCAAGTTTTTAAGATAAGATAAATGCAATTTGGGGGTGTATATCAAGGATCTGGAAGAAAGTACTGTTCTAATGAAGAATTCAATAATGACAGTACTTTTGAAAAAGTATGAAAGTGGAGCGCCCAACCAACCACTTATAGGCCTCGTGTGTTGTCAGCATTCCAGCAGTGACATGCTGCGTCAAGACAAACTCCCCAGTCCCATAATCTAACCTCTAATTTTCACCAGCTGTAATAATCTCTCTCCAGATGCTGAACTAAAAATACAAAGAGGAGGCTGAACGACTCAACAGCACGTCCACATTGGACACAAATCTTCAGCTCGGCGAGGTAGTGCAAAGAGGAAACTGTTCAACTAAGACAATCAGATTGTTAATTATTGACAAATATGACTAACTTAGCAAACACATTTAGTATGACAAGTAGGAGAATTTAGGGCTGTGAATGTCTTACGTAAGACTTGGGGTTATAAACTACAACAGAGGAGTATTTCAGGTATTTGTTTTTACAAGGGTGGCAGAGGTTAGGATGGGATGGTGAGGATTTCCCTGCTGTCAGAAATACCAGAATTACATATATAAAAGAAAAAAAGCATCAGGTTTGTTGGAATTACAGCCATCAAAGCTTTTTAATCATTCAAACATGTGGACAACCTCAAAACCACAGAAGCAGGAAGTAAACACAGGAAGAAGATATACAGGAAATATTTAAATATGCAAGAAAATTGTGATTTGCCTCCCTTTTGATCCTAAAAACAAAGTCCTGTCTAGCATATGATCCAACAAATGTGGGTACCAATTTCTAATAGAGCAACAATAGTTTGACACAAAATCGAACTCAAGGTTCACTTGCTATTTTTTTATTTTTTTTTGGAGCTTTCAACTGCATCTCACAGCCTTCTTCAGCAGAAGACTAGATGGAAAAGCTAGTAGGCGACATTAAGTCAGGATTTTTATGTCAAATTTTACAAAATCTTTATACTGTAAGTTGTAATTAATAGCTTAATTAATGGTTAAGAAATTCAGCTGTTAAATAATGATTTGTAATGCTTTAGAGATCAGTTATTAACAAGGATAACATTCACCAACTTTTTTGCAGGGCTTTATACCATAGACTGTATATGAAGATGGATGACATGACAGCCAAAACTGAAGCCAAAACATCTCCATCGCCCCCTGGTGGCTGGCTGCGGTAGAGGTCATAAACCCCGCCCCCTCCATGTTAGTGGATGGGACATGGGCAAAACTAAAAAGTCAAAGTACATGTTAAATAAATGTTTCCCGAAGATGTTTTTTTTTATCATTTTAGGTAGTTCTTATCATGCTGATGTATGTTGAAGTGTTCATTTTTTTTGGTAAGTTTGGTTTTAATTAATTATTTGATGCTGTAAAAAGGGGATGTGACGTCATGATTGACAGCTGTGATTCTCTCTCGTTTGCAAGCTGCGGTCGTGTTCGGCCTGTGATTGGTTTGGACAGGTGTGTGGGCGGGACTTCGATACTGTGACTCCACCGCCCAATCACTTCTGCGCAGAGTGTCTATGAATTATAATTAATGGTTAATCCCTTGGCTTGTACATATTGTTCGCTAACATAACTTACTTTTTAGTTAACTCTTTAATTCATATTCATGGCTCATTAGAGAAGACTTACATAAACCCATTAATTACAATTTATAAACTGTTTGTAAAGTATGCCTGCTTAGAAACTGGTACCCAAAAGTTCATTTCAGGCTTCTTCCATGGTTGTCCTTGGTCTAACATGGCTCATAATAGAATTGCTTTGCACTTCATTATTAAACATAACAAAAACATATCACTGTCCAAAAATTACAACCAGTACCAAAAATCAACAAGAAGACGCCAGAATTCGTAACAAATATACAATATCTATCACCATAATATTGATTTTTTTTTGGAGTGTACATGCAGCCCATTGTTTTACTAATTCCCTTTCAAAAGGCAGTGCCTCAGGCTTAAAAAGTGCAGCAGTGGGGATTCCCTTTTAGACAATTGTGGCCTTGTAAAGGTCTGTCTTGCAGTCCTTGCCCTCCGGTGGGTTGCGGCCGTTCTGGGGAAGCTGGGCGTTCCTCAGCTTGCTCTGGCACTGACGCAGCTCGGCGACGTAGCCCTGGAAGCTCAGGCTGAGCTCGGTGTCCTCTCCCCGGGACGTTTCAACGGTACCCTCCTCTAGATGAACCCCCTCCACGTCCATCACCTCCTGAACCGTCTGTGCAGCGTCGGCTCTTTCGGATGGCGATTTGGTGACAGAGCTTGAGTCTGTTCTTCCCTCTGTGCACGGGGAGAAAAGAAAGACATGGAAGATTCAAGATTAATTGAATATTGATGAGGGTGGTCGTGAAAAAAACAAACACTTAAAGGTGCATTCATTGATTGTTTTGGCCACTAGAGGGCAGCAAAAAAAAAAGAAAACAACATATTGACATAACCAAACATCTTAGCAAACAGTTACCTATTTACATATCCAGTAGACATGACAACATTATACCGTTCTGATCATTTTCTGTGGGTTTGCCACTACGAGGGATCCCTGTCACATTTCACATAGTAATTTGAGCAATTGTTTATATAAAAATATTGATCACTGCAACTTTAAAGTGGACCTATTATGCTTTTGTGCTTTTTCCCTTTCCTTTAGTGTGTTATATAGTTTTTTTGTGCGTGTAAAAGGTTTGCAAAGTTACAAAGGGAGTTAATCTCCCCCACAGAAACACTGCTCCTGAAGTGCCTGAAACGCCTTGCTTGAAGTCCCGCCTTTTCTTCCGTAACGTGGTGATGTCACCAAGTAACACATTTGTGTAATACCTGCCTAGCGGCTAGTTTGGCACGCACTCAAACAAAGCTAGTTAGAGCGGAGCTGGAGCAGAGTCCAAAGAGTTTGGTTCGGTTGAGAAATAACAACAGAGTGGGCCAGCTGACCAATCAGAGCAGACTGGGCTTTTCGGGGCGGTGGGGGGGCAGGAGCTAAAACAGAGCGTTTCAGAGAGAGGGTGAAAAGAGGTGCTGCCGTACAGCCGGTATGATGGGAAAAACAACAATAAAGCATATAAACAAGTTCTAGTAGAAACACAAAATAAAAATATGAACCTAAAAATGAACCTGATAGGTCCTCTTTAAATAAGCAAACAAATAAAACTTATATTTTTATATAACCGTGACTAAACATAGATACAAAACAATTATTCCGTCTCTTTGCATCTTTGACTCATGTGGAACTGCAGGCGACTGAGCATTGCCTTCGCATTAGATGACTAGATGCTTAGCATGACTGTATGAGATTTCAGAGCTTCTAAGAAACGGAAACGTTGTCACCCATGGCGTGGGTGCACATGCGTTTTAACTCGCTACTACGCCGCTCAAATGAACACATCAGTTTAGAATATGTTTGTGTAATCTGACAATAGTTGTGTAATCTGGACAGCTGCTGTCAAGACGAACGCGATGACGTAACTGCTTCGGCTCAAACTTGATGAACTCGCTTGCCAAATTGATGGAAGGAACGAAATTGCAACAGGATTAAATGCATTAAGTCCGTCGACTTGTTGTCACATGTGGTATATTTCAACGTTACCACTTCATTTCAAACAATTCCGAGCGGCATGATCTCATCACGAGGCCCCGGACGCAAGTTAATGAAACATTAAAATCACATTTAAAGAGTGTCCCCTCTTCTCATGCAAGTGCACTCAGAAGGGCTAAAGAACAAAGTTTCCGGGATGTTGGCGTTACAGTTATGACGACTGATAAACTCTCCACTTCTCATGTGAACCCCGTGGCCCCACGGACTCTAAACACAGAGGCCCGAGTGACTCAAACACGGCACTTCAACACATGGACTCTCCTAGAAACTCCGCTGACCGTGATTCACTGCTGTTCAGTTCAGATGTAAACACAGCCTGTGAGCTCCAACAGCTGACCTTACCCTCAGCAAAGCAGCGACAGCACAACTTGAAGGTGAAACATATTCAGGGCTTTTCAACAACTGTCAAGGTCTCGTCTGAAGTTCAAGGACATGAAACTGACGTGTGTATGTCAATTAGGGGCGTGACATTGGTTAAAATGAGATATAACTGATGATATATCAACATCAATCTCCATCACAGGGTTTTCCACGGGATGTGATGTATTGATGCTGGTATGCAGAGCTGCTAGATGACGCATTTTGATGAATTGTTTTTTTTTTATGATTATAAAAAGCTGTACTTTCGAAGCCATAAATCTATTCATCCATCCATCCATCCTCTACTCTCAAACTGGGTAACCTGGGTATCAGGAAACCCCATGGAGTCACAAGATCGATATTAACGGTGCAGTGTGTAGGATTTGGCAGCATCTAGTGGCGAGGTTGCAGATTGCAACCAACTGAAACTTCTCACATCTGACAAGTGTGTAGCAGAACTATGGTGGCCACTGCAAAAACATGATAACGCAAATGGCCAGTAGCTCCGTGAAGAGGACCTGCTGCCTATGTAGATATAAACAGCTCATTCTAAGGTAAAATTATTTTCAGGTAATTACAGATGATAATACACTAAAGAAAACATACTTATTAATAGTATATTCCATTTCTGCCAATGGATGCCCCTAAATGTCACACACTGTCCCTTTAAGGGTCATGAGATGATTAGCAATTTAGGTAATATGAAAAAATCCTTTATTATCTAGAATGAATTTATAATTTGCAATTTTCCTATGAAATACTGGATAGTTTTACCTCTTCAGAAACAATAAGGGAAAGTAAAAATCACTTTTTGCCTCAGGTGCTCATAACTCATAACAATATTTAACCTTTGACAAGGGGTCAGTAAAATTCCCTTCTTTAGAAAGGGTCACAAGTAGGACTGCAACTTATTTACATTATCAATTACTCTGCCGATAATTGTCTGTTTCAATTTCTTTTTATCCATAAAATGTCAGAAAAAAGTGACAAATCACAATTTTCCACAACCCAAGGTGAGATCCTCACATGTCTTCTCTTGTCCAACAATTGTCTAAAACCCAAAGATATTAATTTTTACTTAAAAATGACATGGTCAATTATTATATATTATGATATACTGTATATTAAGAGTTGACAATTAATTTCCTGTCAATCGACTAATCAATTAATCAATCAATGGTTACAGCTCTAGTCACAAGCCAAAAAGGTTACGAACCACTGCTCTATACCCACTTATTACTGTTAAAGGAACAGTGCGTAACATTTACGGGGATCTATTGGCAGAAATATAATATTAAGAAGTATGTTTTCATTAGCGTATAATCACCTGAAACTAAGAATAGTTGTGTTTTCGTTGGTTGCAATCTGCAACCTCACTGCTATATGCCGCCAGATCCTACACACTGCACCTTTAAGTGTCAGGCAGGAGGTTGCAGCCAATCCCAGCATGCATTATCCAAAGGGGGCATGATTCCAATCTGTCACAGGGCAAATCCAAGATGTTGATACTGAGAGGAGACAGTCCTACTGTAACCATTGAGCCACCATGCCACCAGTTTTGTACAAAAAATGACAATAAAAGATGTTCAGATAGTCCAAATATGACTGGTTTTGCTTACTCATTATGTCTTTGGAAGGAGGGGAAACTCCAATGCAATCTTTTTATTTTAAATTCCATGGATCAATCTGTACAACTCACTAGAATAAGTTGTGTTTGCCTTCAGGTTTTCATTATTTACCCATAAACCCTCCTCAAACATGTTTTCAGTGTTCAAGCTTGCTGACTCTGCTGTGACGCGTAAACATGACGCGTCTCGACACAGCCGTTTAACACAGCCGGGCCTCCTGTGGCGAGTCTTGTCCACAGACACTGGGCAGCAGCCGGGGAGCTGAGACAGACCAGACCAGACTGGAACGGACCCAAGTTAACGTCCTCACCGGGGCCGACTGCCAGAGATCTGCGTCGAGCCCTCCTCTGACCGCCAGATGGATGATAAGGCCGGTCAGAGGCTGCCAAGCTTTGAGAGCTGACACGGACACATGAAGAAGAAGACTGAGCCATATGGTCCCTCTGGTCAGGTGTGCTGCTGAGTCATTACAGAGAACTTTTTGTAGATAGCCTGGCCTTCAGGGTGGATGTCCCATTTACTCCCAGGAATCCTTTAATCTTCTCCGTGTGGGCTGAACCTTTCCTCTGAATTAAAACCTTCAGCATGTAACCTGACTGCACAGAAGTGAAAAACAATTTGAATCATTTCTACAATTTCTGTCTCTTACTTTTATTTCCGACTAAACTAACTAACTCCAGGCGCTGAGTTCAAGTCAGTCATATGAATGAAGTTACACTGTGTGATGTCACCCTCTAGTGGATGTCCTAATCCCTGTCAACCAAGCCTACAGACCTTGCCAGACAGGGAGAAGTGATTACAGCCATGATGAGGAAATGATGGTGGTAACATGGGGCAGCAGTTCTGGTCCTCTGGATAAAGACCAGAGGCCTTCTGGTTTGGATTTTAACAGTCTAATCAGGGGCTAATTTACACCTGATATGCCAATAGTAGGGCCAGAAGTACACCTGGCACTATGGACCTTGTCTTAGAGAAATGCTTATACTGATATCAGGGTGTAGTGCAAGAGAATTTGTACCCTCAATAAAATAATCTATACACAAATTTGAATGTACCCCATAAAGGAACAGTGTGTAGTATCTGGCAGTATCTAGCGGTGAGGTTGCAGATTACAACTTCTCCCGTTTGCCAAGTGTGTAGGATGGCCGACGCGAATGGCCCTCTCTATAGCCTGTTGTTGTAAAGTCGTCTACACATGATCAGCGGTATAATCGCTCTGCTGTGCCATTGTTTTCCTATGGGAAGAGCGGTGCCGCCCGACTAGGCAGAAGAGCTACCCTTGGCTCGAAATCGCTGTGCTCAAAATTCAAATTATTGCAACTTTGACCTGGATTGCCGCTGATCTTTCAAAGCGCAACCGATGAGAGCAGCTGCAACTGTTTGTTGTTGCTTAGAAACAGTGAATGGCATTCCTTGCGCTCTTTACCAAAATCTTAAATCTCTTATCGCGGGAAGACAGCTTTAGAGTAGAGTGCGTAGAGTGTGTGTGTGTGTGTGTGTGTGTGTGTGTGTGTGTGTGTGTGTGTGTGTACGTGAGACGTGAGTGGTGAAGCAAGAGAGAGAGAGTGGTGGCGACGGGGGTGAGTAACGTTATCGACTCCGGCCCAAGCAGGAAAAAGTTAACAGAGTTTGGTTTGTCCGTTCTGGGCTACTGTAGAAACATAGCGGTGCAACATGGCGGACTACGTGAAGAGGATCCGCTCCCTATGTAGATGAAGGGCTCATTCTAAGCTAACAAAAACACAACAATTCTTAGTTTCAGGTGATTATACACTAATGAAAATATACTTATAAATATTATATTCCATTTCTGCTAATAGATTCCCCCAAAATGTTACACACTGTTCCTTTAAATACGTGTATTAACTTGTATAGTTTGGCGACTTTGCAGTAGAATCGGAGGAAACAAAGTCCCAAAATTAAAAGAAAAGTATTTCTTTTATCCACATAACCTCATTTCAAGCAGAGTAAGCAGCTTGATTTTATCCTCTTCCTTTCTATCCTTTCTATAGTACTTGGCATGATGTCTGAGGAACATGTTGCTCTACCTCAACAGCAATTATTTATTCCCTCAGAACAGCAGAGGGCGTCAGTTTAACAGTAATACACCAACTGGAGACGACTGAAATCCAGCAGACTGACTCAGTAAAAGAGCGTAATTGCTACTGAACCATTGTTAACTTGTTTGGACTGATGGCCTCTGACTTATCCTGTGGGCGTTTGTCTCTTAAACACATTATTAAGCCTGTGCGAGCGTGACTTTCCACCGGGATTTAGAAGCCACAACTTCATAAAGTCTCTATAAAAAAAAAAAAAAAGGTGGAGGCGTGTTAAACTTCCTGCGTTTCCATGTTTACAGATTCTCACCGAGGGGGCAAACAGTGCTGGAGGTAGTTTTCTATTTTAGCTGGTGGGAGAAATGGAGAGACAGAGAGGAATAGGCTGGGAGATAAGATGAAAACCAGCAGTGACAGTTTCTATCTGTAGCTCAGTCAACCCGTGGATAAGGTTACCATGGCGCCCAGTGGTGGGAAGAATCGGGCTGATGCGCTTAGCAACCAGAAAAGAGGCCGTGGAGGAGGTCCGATCCTTCCTCATCATCTTGTGTACATTAAAGCCTCCCTATGAATGTGAGCGATCATGTTCGCGCACCTTTCGATAAAGTCCTTTGAAGCAGCTCTGTTGTGGGAAAACATGTGATTATCTTCTCTTTCTGTGGAGTTCACGGCGTTTCAAAAGAAGGCTTCCTGGGATTTTTCAAGAATCAAACAAACATGTTGCCTCTAATTGGATATCTGAACACAGAAAGCTTTTGGCCTCAGTTGATGTATTTCTGGCAACTCTGAAAAAACCACCACCATTACAAATCAATGATTGTTTACCTTCAAATCTCAAACACAGAAGAGGAGTGTGTGTGTGTGGGGGGGGATGACACAGATGGGGACTTAGAAAAGGGAATCCATATGCAGGAGATGATAATGATGTCACACAATGAGCCAACACTCCCCAACAGCAAAGCTTTTGAAACACACAAGTTTCATAAAAAGGATCCACAACGCCACGCTTAAAAAAGCCACACACAACAGAAGCGGTGACCCCCACATGAAACGACAACACACCAAGCGATGTTTAGCGACACCGCGCACACTGAACAATGTGAGCAGAACACACACTAGGCGAGCAGGATAGCGACACCCTGAAACGAGCGCACACACACAGAAGAGAAAAAAGGAGTGGGAGCTGATGAGAAGAGGAAGCCACAAGAAGACAAAAATGAGACAGAGCTGAGGGAGAACGGGGAGGGATGCATGCGGAGGCGGAGAGGTGGTGGTGGTGGTGGTGGAGGAAGAGGAGGGGGAGAAAAACAGAGCTCACAAACGTGTAAAAAGACAGACGAGAGTGATTTCCAATTCTAACATTTATTAGATCGACTCAATCACAGGTACAGAGTTTATTGGCAGTGATTATCTACATCAGGCATCTAGAAGAGAGAGGGAAGTGAATGACCCAGATAGAGGATGACAGGCAATTCAACAATGTCACCAGCGCTAAGGAGGAGCACTCGTCCTCCAATGACTAATTATTTTTTTGCTCAATTCGCCGACACCGTTTAATGACTCACCGGTTTTTGACATTGTTGAACTGCTCTTGACTCGAGGTGGTGGTGGTGGTAGTGGTGGTGGGATGGAGAGGAATACAGCATTTGTTTTTGTAATGATTGTTCAGGTCCGACACTGTAAAACAATTTCACGGGTCTGGTTTTGCTGCGATGTTTTTCTAATTGTACATAATGAACCCACAATGCCAGGAACACACCGGTGCTAATCGCATCACTTTCTGAATGCTAATCTCCAGCACAACATCCACCGACTACAGTACTGTCAAATATTGATCATTTATCTGTACGCACTGTGCACATATTATTAATATTCATAAGCTCTGCAATCACATTCTCGTGCACCCCAAAAATATCTAACTGGAGTAAATCCCAGTCATGTGGCAAAACCCAACAAATTTTGTGGCGTGGATAATAAACGTTAACTCACTGAACAAAATATACACATCCCTATTTACAAGGTGATCTGAGTGTAATTAAGATCAATCACACACATGCTTTGCTAAGTTTAATAAAAAACAGTTTAAATGAATGGCAAACTGAGGAAAGAGTCATTAAAGTGCATCAGAGTCAGTGTAGAGGGATCATGAAGGCGCACACATGCACATACGACACACACGCAAACACACGGAGCACTGGTTTGTTACACTGTAGAAATACCTGAAGTGGACTTTCCCTCTCCAGCTGCGTCTTGAGGCTGGGGGCAGGGTGGAGGCGGCGGGGTGAAGTTGGCCTCGGGCAGGCTGCTGTTGAAGGATGCCAACGGGGTCGGCGACGGAGGCAGCAGGGTGCTGTTTGGGCTGTTGATGTCGCCCTCCCCCACGAGGGTCAGGTCGCCGTTGGCGTCCTCCTCAACGGTGCGGAGGCTCGGCCGGGTGTCCGAGGGCCGGGGGATGGGGGACAGGTGGGTGCCGAAAGTCGGGTGGCGAGGAGGGGGCATCAGGCACCGCCTGGTCCCGGAGTGTCCATTGGCACTGGAGCTGAGGGAGGAGTCCAGGCTCTCAGAGCGGAGGCCGGCGGTGAGCGCCCCCCGCGAGGGGACGCCGTTCTCCCGGCTCAGCCTCAGGGAGTCGGGGGTGGAGCAGGCAAGGTCGGAGGAGACGGAGCAGGAGGACGCGGGCACGGTCAGGCGCAGGAAGTCGGGAAGCACCAGGTCTTCTTTGTTCAGGAGTCCGCGCTGGTCGTTGGCTCTGGTGCTCTGTGCCCGGCTCAGGAGCTCAAAGAATTCTGCAAAACACATCAAACACCTCACTTAAAACCTTCCACATACGTGAGGCACCTGGAAGAAAAGAGATTAGTCAAGGTTTAACATGCAGCGCAGCAAGAGAAGAAAACCCCTCCAGAGCTGCCAGTTAGTCCTGACGCAAAGCAAAGCTAAGAAATCCACCAATAAGTCAAAAAAAGAGAGAGAGAAAGAAGGAAAAGAGGGATTTACCTTCGGCTTCATCTATATTAATCTTTTTCTGTTTTCTCTTTTCCCCTGGGAGTGCTGAGTCTGGTCCGCTTGCTCGCACAGAAAAGTCCTTTGGTGTTGACCTCTCATCTCCCTGCAGATGCAACAATAACAATGCACTCTGTTAGGGGATGGAGGGATGGGGAGAGGGAGCGGGGGGGGTCGTGAGGAGGATGGGGAGGCTAAGCGTGAGCTGCCGTGCACCCTACTGAGCAGAGTGTCCATTTACTGAGACCCTCGCGTAAAGATGAGCCGCGTCCATCTGTTGGATCTGCGTCTTCTCTGACCTCGCTAGCATCCAAGCCGAGCACTATCTGCCTACATACGGCGCAATAACTCAAGCATGGAAAATATGAGCAAGTGAGTCAGCAACAGGCAGTGTTAGGGCGAAGAATACAAACAAATCCCACCAATTTAAAGCTTTTTCGAAGATTGTGAATGTTAATAAAAATGTGGGCCACTCATAAAATGACACTGAATGTCGCAGAAGCAGCGCAGCAGTAGAAAGGGACAAAACATGTGGACTTTTAAAAGCGACACATATGAGAACAAAGATGTCGTGAGTACTCACTGTAGCAGAAAAGCTCCTGGATGGAGGGTGGTTTTTCAGGGAGGAAGACTTGGATTTGTCTATTTGAAAGAGAGACACACAAAGAAGATGTACATGAAAAATTCATCAGGTTGAGAAATTGATGATGAGAGTGTGAGATGACGGAGAGGAGACGAGAGGACACTTCTTCAAAATTTGAATATGTTAATCAGTGGAATAACAGAGGTGGACATGATTTGCAATTGGCAGTTAAACAGTTGATTACAGGTTCTAGTGTGGGGGGGGGGGGGAGAACTTCTCAGATCCATTTAAAATTTAGTCACGCTCTTATTTTAGTTAGTTTGTGCTAAGGCACACTTTGTCAAGTATTTAATACTCTTATCAACGTTGGAGTGGGCAAATATTCTTGCTTTATGCAAATGTATGTATATATCTAGTATTGTAATTAAATTAACAACACAAAACAATGACAAATATTGTCCAGAAACCCTCACAGGTACTGCATTTAGCATAACAAAATATGCTCAAAACTGCAGCCCAACAGGCAACAACAGCTGTCAGTGTGCTGACTTGACTATGACTTGCCCCAAACTGCATGCAATTATCATAAAGTGGGCATGTCTGTAAAGGGGAGACTCGTGGGTACCCATAGAACCCATTTTCATTCATATATCTTGAGGTCAGAGGTCAAGGGACACCTTTGAAAATGGCCTTGCCAGTTTTTCCTCCCCAAAATTTAGCGTAAGTTTGGAGCGTTATTGAACCTCCTTCACGACATTTTAGTTTGACATGGTTGGTACCAATGGATCCCTTAGGTTTTTTAGTTTCATATGATGCCAGTATATCCACTCTAGCTTTAAAAACTGAGCCCGCTACAACCTAAAAAAATCGTAAGTTGCGTTAATGCGTTAAAGAAATTAGTGATGTTACAACAAATTTGTGTTAACACATTATTGCGTTAACTTTGACAGCCCTAGTGTTAAATATTGGGTTACAGTGTGTTACCTTTCCCTGAAGCTGATTCGCTTCGCTCCAAAACAACTCGCAGGCCGTCCAAACTCGATATGGGGGCACCCAGGTCCAAAGGCTCAGTTTCTCCGCTCTGAAATGGAACACAACTTGATGGTCAACACGTTGGTATATACACCTGTAAGTCTAAATATGTCTCAATGGCTGATATTTGAGCTCACGAGCCTTTGCTTAATTTATAAACCCTTTTCAGCTCTGTTTAATACAGATATAATGCCTGTAAAACCCACAGGACTAAAATAAATCATCTGGCAGGGGTTTAGGGGAGGAGTTGGCATGTTTAAGGAGTGTCGTCATTCTTAATTATAACCCTGGCGCTCCATCTTCGGAAGCCGGGCTGAGTCAGAGCGCTAACCACCGTGTAGAGATGGAAAAGGATGCGGTGGCTTCCCTCCCCTGACCATGATACTCCACCCTGTGGCACTGTCATACACTGCACGGGCTGCTTCCCCCGGACACACAGGAGCTTCAAAAAAGATTAAGGCATTGTAGCCGCCAGGGAAGACTTACTATTTTGGCCACGAGATCGCTGAGGTGGAGTCCGTATTTGGCCACCACGGGACGCAGGACCTCGGTGACTGGTTTGGTAGGTTTGGCTTTGAGCCCCACGGAGCGGTTGATGGGCACCAGGTCCAGTCTGGGAGCAGAGAAGTGAATGTCAGCACAGACACAGACAGAACATGGGATATTCAAAGCAAACTTTGATTGAATATTCGTACCTAAACAAGGTCCGCTTCTCCACTCTCAAGTCCCGTGAGCTGAGGGTCAGGCAGTCTTGGTCCAACACCAAAGGCTATGTTGGAAAAAAGAATGAAACACATTAGCAACATATAAAGCGCCAGCAACAAACCCAAAACACTACACACTGTAAACTCTTTATAGAGTATCTAAAAAGACATATTGTTCACTTTAATCCTCAGTGATCTTTTCAATTCACTTTGGTTGAATTCAGCTTTTTTTTTTTACTTATGTTCCAACAACGACTCCTCGCAAAATAAAGCATGTTTAAATAGTAAGCGTACTGTATTTACCAAACTTTGATTTATAACAAACAGAGGGTTGAGTCAATTAATTCAAGAGGTGCTCGCAGCAGTTGATCTATTTGAAGCAGATGTATTTGTATACTTTGTTGGCGGTGGCGTCCGCCTTCCTCACCTTCTCCCCTCCCACCAGGAAGAGGTCGACAGCGGCGATGTTGACGTTGATGCTATGGCAGAGATCTTGGAGGACTTCCCTTATGGAGGCGCCGGGCCGAAGACTGATGGAAGAGCAGGAACCGTCGGGCAGGATCACGCTGCAGGTTTTGGGGGAACGCTCCCATACCGAGTGGCGGTTATCAGACTAAGGACACAAGATTAACAAAAAAAAAATTAGTCAAAGGACTGGCTCTTAGTGTGTTAACTATATATAGATTCAGCTTGTCTTTACTCTCGGATTTATGCCATCCATAAGCAAACAATGAGTGGGTTGACAAGTAAAAAATAAAATAAACTCTGGCTTATTATGATGGCTTCACCAGACACCGGGCTCTGTGTTGCCATGGTGATCTGTCCAGAGGAATCTTACCTCAATCTTGCCAGCAGAGCAGGAAGTGGCCATCTCCAGACTGGTACCGGACGACAAGGAGCCCTGGGACTCCCTCCGCCCATTACTGCCCCAGTAGTCTGCAAAAAAAACACACAGAGGATGAGGAATTCATGCAGATAAGAGACACACTACTTGCTTTAAAGGACACTTAAGATATGTAACACCAACACAACTTTACCTAAAGCACGACTAATAATGTTTTTTTATTTATGATCGTAATTTGACACCACAAAGTCTGTATATAGAACTATTTAAAAATGTATTTTTTGTTACTTATAAGCAAAATCTAATGAAATATTCTGCTTCAATCCATATTTGTTGGCGTTTAGCCTTTCAAAAACAACATTTTCACTGCAGTCAAAAACCTATTTGCTCTTCCGCTTGACGCACACAGAGAGAGGCTGCACCTGTATTAACGGGGCGGTCTAGCAGCAATCTAACAACATAAATACCATGAATTACATTTATTTAACCACAATAACAAAAAATATATTATGAAATCTAACACTATTAGAGTAAATTAATTAAGTGTTTACAAAAAATAGATAATTTTATGTATCTGCATTTGCTTGGCGAATCTGTCAAGACGTCATCACTTTATTTATGCTGACGGAACTGACATCATCATCATATCAACCTCATTTTGGTACTTTGACACCTTTAAAACACCGTCCCTCTGTGGATAATGCTCTCTTTTTTATGTTTTACCAGCTAGTGTACCAGTACTCTGTGTGTAATACTTTGATGACTGCGGAGCAGCTGTGTTTCTACAGGCCTCCCCCGCGTGTAGCTCATGGCAACCCTGGAGCTGGCAGCGATTTGGTGTCTTGTTCAAGGACACATCAGCACTTTGGAAGTTTGTGTTGTAAAAGCTTTAAACTGTGGGGATCTCTGTAACCAGAAGTCAACACGCTTGTTAATCAGATTCTTACCGAGGTTAATGTCGCCTACGTCCTTCTTCTTTGGGCCCTTCCCAAAGCTCCTGTTGCGGGACCACGAGAAGAAGATGCCGCGTTTCTTGTCGGCGCTCTCATCCCTGCTCTCTTCGGTCAGCGACCTCCCTGACCGCTGCTTTCTGCCCTCCTGTTGGTTGTAAAACAAAGATTTTACCTGCCGTACTGGACTGATCAGCAATGCCAACGACGTATTTACAGTCAAATACAGTAAAAAAAAACAATAGTGGCACCTTTTTGGGAGTGGAGAGGGTGGAGCGGTCGGAGCTGGCACTGTGTTTTGAGGGCGCAGGGCTGCAGGGAATCTGGTACGGGTCCGGCAGGGATCGGCCATCCACCTCGGCACGCATGCACTCTTTGTAGAGGGAGGACTTGAGGAATCGCGAATAGCTGTCAAACTTCATCAGGTTGAAGATCTGTAAACGCGGAGTAAAAGACGGGTGTTTTTAAGGTCAAAAATACGGGAGTGAAGACGAGAAAATTAAACACTACTAGTGTTAACATATGGTTACAGCTGATGTTATGACAGGTGTCTCAACAGTTGACATTCTATCATGCTCGTGCGCAGGCTGAAAATATACAGATCTCTGACTGCATGTCTATGTGTCTGTGTGTACAGTATGCGCTAGATTCTCTGTGGGTGTATGCCAGTTTGTGTTTATCTCTCTGGTAGAGGCTCAGAGCCCTTTCGTAAACAAACCCAGATGGCCACCGAAAAAACCCAATATGCTTGTGCAAAGTGACTAAAGGCTAGATGAGAACAAAACCCCCTACTGTCAAGAAGACATCTTGGTCTTCAGTGTTGATACGGAGCAAATGAATCTTTTAAATAAGGGAAAGTCTAAATAAGCCAAAGACATGAAATATTAAAATTATTATTATTTACCAACCAATAGATGGTGGTGTCTTAAAGGGATAGTCTGGGTGTTTTGAAGTGGGGTTGTGTGAGGTCCTTATCTATAGTCAGTGAATTACCGATAGTAGACGGCAGTCTGCATACCCCTAGTTTGGAGAAGCAAACAGGAGTTACGGCACAGGAGCAAAGTAATGTGCTGCTGTGGACGAGGCCGGCAGCAAAACATATTTTAACCACCTAAAAGAAAGGCTCACCTTAAAAAAATCAATATCAGTTTAAGTGTACGCTATATTTAGAATATTTTCACTGCTTTACCTTGCCATGAGACAGCCCTTTCTAACAGGGAATTGAAGCCATTATCTATGCTCTCGCCAAAGCCACCAGACTCCATTGAAAAAAACTTTAATTTTACCTTGCAGAACACGGAGGGTTGCTGGTCTACTGTTGCCTTTTTTTCCCCAATGGAGTCAGGTTTCTTTAACAAGGGCAAACTGGAGAAAATATTCTAAATATAGCGTACACTTAAACTGGTGTAGATTTTTTTAGGTGGGCCTTTCTTTTAGGTGGCTAAAGAACATTTTGCTGGCGGCCCCGTCCACAGCAGTAAATTGCTTTGCTCCCGTGCGGTAACGCCTGTCTGCTTCTCCAAACTGTCCGTCATCTACTGTAGCTAATACACTGACTTTGCATAAGTATCTCATACAACACCACTTCACACGAATTATCCATTTAGGAGATGAGCTCACTATTACTACTACGGTCTTGTTGGTACCTGTAGCTGCTGCGTCTTGAACATGTCGGGCCGCGGGGAGGTGAGGACGTCATCAGCCAGCTGAGCTTGGCTGTCGATGTTGACCGGCATGGTGGCTTTGCTGGACAGGAAGCTGTTGTAGATCTCTCCAGCTCTCTGGGACAGCTGCAGGACAGAGATTTGATGAATGCAAAGAATTTCAAAAACTGTAGAAAATGATGTTGCTACATGTCCTCTTATGTACTCTTTTATTAATATATTTTTTTCACACAAATTATATAAGATTCAAGATGTCGTTTAATGTGGATTGACCCTTTGTTAATAGCGGCTATCTTACTGTGGTTCCAAACATGGAGGTCGAGACCCACAAAGGGGTCTCAAGATAAATTTGAGGGGCCAATTAACAGGAGAATCAAAAACTTCTTCTACACAAAAAGACTGCAACCAGCTGAAACTTCTCCTGTGTGCCAAGCGTGTAGGAAAACTACAAATGGTCCTATCTAGAGCCAGTGTTTGGTTTGTCCATTCTTGGCTACTGTAGAAACATGGCGGCCGGCTACGTATGTAGATATAAACGGCTCATTCTAAGGTAACGAAAACACAACGATTCTTTTATTTATCTTTTTTTCCCAGGTGATTATACACTATATGTTTTTTAGCAATGGGATTTGCTTCATACTGTGGACTTACCTGTTTTTTATCAGCTGCAGGGACATGACTGAAGTATTCGCAGGCCTGCCAGAACAAGATGTTCTCCTCACTGAATTCTTTCTTGAGAAATTCCTGCGGAGAAACACAGTGCGAGAGTTTCTATATAATCCCAACCTCAATTCTTTCTCATCTTTTCCGGCGCTGTTGTGTGTTGTTGAGACCCAGTAGTGCGGAAAAGAAATTATCGGGTGTAATGTTGTGAACAAGATTGGTGTAAGTGTAGGCGGGGGACAGTGTAGGCGCACAGCGCAGCTCCGCTCAGTGCTGAGGGGAGGTGAGGAGCGAGGTGGTTCTGGGACGCCACAACTTAATGTGGAGCCTCCGGAAGGTGTTGTGGGCTAAATTCAAAGACACATCTTTTGTGTGGGAGGTAACATAAATGAGGTGCCTGTACTCAGTGAGTTTGGATATTGAGAAATGGTTCTGCTTGAACATATTCCAAATCTATATAAATCTAGGACAAAAAACGGTGATACAACAAAATATAATGACTGTGTGAAAATAATTTAATGCATAAAGGAACGTGGTCCAGCATGATAAAGCACTGTATAAGAACGCAACAGCTTTTATGTCATAATGGTGAGCTAATGGAAGAGCACCAAGCACAAGTAAAAACAAGTATAAAATTACAGAGAATATTTTTCTTCATTGCTTCCGATATATATTTTGGTTTCCTTTTCATTTTCAAGTAACACGCATGAATCAAACAAGGTTTCAATGAGAATCAGAATTTTAAAAAATCCAAACAACACCCAACCCTAGTGCTGCTCTTTAATCTTTTTTTTTTTTTTAAATGTTGGCGGGTTCAAAATGAATGTTTTGTTTATCTCTGGAAGATATCTGACATTTGGTTCCTACTTCTGAGCCAATAGTAAAACGACGTTGGTATCCCATGGTATCTCTGCCTCGTCAGTCAGTGTGGAAAACGGCTGCGATTGACGGTAAATGCCTGGCAATGACTTGTTGTGAAGTAAATGCAATGGAACGGGTAAGGGACAATGCGACATCTAGTGGCTTATCAATGTTATCAACAGCACCTTTAAATCTGAAGCACACTTCACGTCAGCTGTTTTTGACAACACAGGATTCAATCAACTTAAAGAAACTGTTTTAATTTTCTTACCGAGAAGTAGCGCACGCCCACTGGGTCCTGGAGGAGGCGTTCGAAGCAGGCAGCCCAGCTGGCCACGCGCTGCTCCGGAACCCCTCGGAGGCTGCCTCCTCCTGGAAGACTGCCATTACTGTTCAGGCTGCTCTGGCTGCAGCATCCCTGCAACTGGAGTCCGCTGTAGTCTGCAAGACGGGGAGGGCGAAATGCAAAGGTTATAGAGGGCTCTAATGTTAAAGGGTAATTCCAGCCAGGGGGAATATTAGAGCCACCCTTCCCTATGTGCCCTTTCAATCTTCTACATATTCTTGTGGATTTTAGCCTTTTTGTGTGTTTTTCTTCCTTTTGACAATTTTTGAAAAGACTGTTAATTTAATCCGTGGAGGAGAACGGAGCTTTTATTAAGACTCTCCTCTAAGAAACCAACAAAACATTATCTTGTGTTGGTGCACATCTTCAAAGGGCCCTCACAAAAGTAGACATGTCTATGATTTTTTTGGTGAACGTGTAAGCAACAAAGCACAATAAACAAAAAATTTTAACATTGGGTTCTAATTCTAATTTAAAGAGGACCTATTATATTATATATTTTGTGCTTTTTCCCTTTCCTTTAATGTGTTATATAGTTTTTTGTGTGCATGTAAAATGTCTGCAAAGTTACAAAGCCCAAAGTCCACGTCAAAGGGAGTTACTCTCCCCCACAGAAACACTGCTCCTGAACTGCCTGAAACACCTCGCTTGAAGTCCCACCTTTTCTTCCATAGCGTGGTGATGTCACCAAGTAACACATTTGTGTAATACCTGCCTAGTAGCTAGTTTGGCACGCCCTCAAACAAAGCTTGTTAGAGCGAAGCTGGAGCAGAGTCCGAAGAGTTTGTTTTGGTTGACCAATCGCAACAGAGTGGGTCAGCTGACCAATCAGAGCAAACTGGGGGTGCAAGGGGCTCAAACAGAGTTTTACAGACGGAGGGTCAAAAGAGGTGCTGCAGCGCAGCCGGTATGAGAAAAATAAAGCGTTTTTTGAACATTAAAGCACGTAACCATGTTCTAGTAGAAACCCCAAATACAAGTATGCACCTGGAAATAAGCATAATAGGTCCTCTTTAACTAATGACAACTACTGCACCAAAAACTCGTACTACAGTTTTTAAACACTTTCCTTCCTAGATGTTTGGAAATTGCAGGAAAAGTGAAAGATAAATAAGTTGTCTGCAATTTAATAAAAGTCTTGATCCTGTTGGAGTTAAGAAAAAAAGGGGAAGAACTTGCCATAAAATGATTTAGACTTAATGGGGAGCCAAAAGGTGCCCTATATCTGCACCAAACATAATTACAAACAGAAAATCGCTTCGACTATTAAGGTAAAGGTCGAGGGATTTGAAAGGAAAGTTAATGGCTCTTTACTCTACCCTTTGCGGCGCCTCTCACCGGCGAATGTCACACAATAAGTGGATGTCAAAGGTCAAAATATGTTATGAGGGAAGTGTGGACCGCGAGGCTAACAGTTCTGATTGCAACTGAGAAACAGCAGATGTCACTCAGTTGGTGAGAGTGGAGCAAAGAGGGGGCAGCGAGGAGAGAATAAAAGAAGAAGAAAGAGAGGAGACATGGATGATTGAAGGGACACAAGGAGGGGGCTGCTGGTCAACTAGAGTGGGGGCTTTGGCCCGCACGGTACCTGCTATCATGGCGGCAGATGGCCACTTTAGAGCTGTGGGCCGAGCAGGCAGGGAGCGCAAAGTAAAAACAAAAAAAGGGGTCACAGCAGAATGACAACAGCTATGTGTCTGTAACAAATCTCACTGAGAGTCAACTGGTTGGCACGGGTAACTGGTGTTATTAACAGAGTGTATATCATTGCTGTTGAGAACAGAAATGTTAGCCAGGTCAAGTAAGGTACAGAGCTGCATATCTTCATCTTGCCAATACGCCTGCACAGGAAGTAGGGTGGATTTAGAAATAGGTGGCGAAATAAAAAAGCAGTGTAAATAGTACCTTACAGTGAGGTCTTTCAGATTATTACTAGCCTCTACATGACCTTTTAAACGCATACAGTAGTCTCTTAGCAATTAGTCCAACTGAATAAGTAGATGTTACATTAAAGTTGCAAGTATGAGAAACTGTGGGCTTTTCTTTCTCACAATAAGCCCAAATGGCTGTTTTTCCTTGTCTAAAGTTTGCTGACAAGCCATTTGTTTGGACTGGGTTTAATGTATTAGGACTGAGGCTCTGGGAGACGTGTTTACCACATTGTGTGCCGCTCAGTTAATGAGATGGCTTTAGAAAGCAAACAGCCGTGCATGTCTGATGCACAGCCACAGTGAAAAGGGGGCACTCCTCGCCGCAGCCTCGGTCAGCCTGTTAGCAAATGTTATTAGAAAACTGCTATGAAAGGGAGGACCGGACGGCGTGCACGCTAGCCCCCCGACTGTAACCCAAAACACGCTCGGCAAACATCCTTTGTTAATGAGGCATGTTGCCTACAGTGAATACATCATCCTCGCTGAGTCTTTTTATTTGACCATTTTATTGAGCAACTACAGAGTTGTGTGTTGAGGGGTAGAGCAGAAAACAAGAAACAAAAAAAAGCACCGCAAGCTGCCCAAGATCAAAAAAAGCTTCACTGTGTTAGTAAAAAGCTTTCACATAGATAGCTGCCATTATTTTCTACATTTCAAATCAAATTATCATGTTTGGATTTTTGTTTTACTGCAGAAAAGTGTTTCAAAGTGAATGAATTGTACTCACCACCATCTGAGGAAGCAGCAGACTGAAAGAGAACAAAGAGAGACATGAGTGAGAGGCTGCCCTCATGACCTCCCGCGCCGAGACAAGAGACTGGAGATAGCGGCGTCTCTTCAGGCATCCCACCAGTCGCTTCTGAGGTGTGTGCCTTTGTGGTTTCTCAGTGAGAGTGTGTGTGTGTGCTACTGGGGAAGGGTTGGATCTTGGGTCCTTACACAAGGCCATTAATTTGTAAGTGGGTGGACCCCGAGCCTCCACCACACACACAGCTGTTCACACCTCCACACCAGGACCCACCCTTCATTTTATATTATCCTCACAAACACACTCACAGCCCTGAATGTGTGCATTCCTGCTAACTGCGGTCACAAAGATCCGAGCTCATGGAGGCAGAGCTACTTGAGGCCATCACAGGCCATAATGGCCCTCTTTTCACTTGCTAATTCGAGGTTTATGCATGTGTAGACGTCCCTGAATAAAAGGCAAACAGCACAAGCACCCCTGGTGGGCATGAAAATTTCACGGTGACAACTTTCCATAATTGGGAGCCGAGGAATAATGCTAAATAAAACACGTCTGATCCTATGATGGATCAACAAATATTCACTTGGCAATACTTCAATTTTTGGGCTTCTCCAAAACCTGTAATTTTGGTTAGGCTAGTAATAAAGAGAGATTTCAAAGCCCAGAACTGTGAAGCCGCTGTCGCAAAATGTATTTAAATGCAGGGGAGGATATGAGAGGCGCATCTTAGGGTTCGGTCCAAGAACACTCGAAAAAAAAATTGGTGCGTTGGAGGATTCATCTGAAAAGGGGAGACTATTTCCAGAAGAGTGTTTTCTGAGCTGCCACTTCAAAGTGTGAATATCCAAGGCTGATAATACGTCTAAACAAGGCTCTTATTGCCAGGCTGGTGCCTCGGTGCGAGCAGTACATACAGTTTGTACTTTAGCGGAATTGCATAATACTCTGCGATATTACAGAACAATGGAAATGAACAAAAATGATGCACCATGATGAGACTGTTTCTGAAAGTAAAACATGAGGATATGGTTTAATAATGATCAATCGAACATAGGACAAGCTCAGACATGTTGAGGACCAGCTCATCTTTGATTGTCAAAGTGGGGTCCGTGGCCCTCTATCAGGGGGGCCAAGAAATAATTTGGAAATACTAATAGTTCCAATGATATCTAAGAGTACAAATGGTTGTAAACATAATCGGAGTTACGAATAAGAGGCGGTCCTTGGGAAATGTTCTCCCCTGTAAGGGGTTCCTGGCCCCCAAAAGTTTGGGAACCCCTGCTTTACAGTTGTTGTTGTTGGTGCGACTGGTCGTCTGAAGGCAGGGGATGTACTGTAACCGCGGTCATGTGCACTGACGTGACGCTTCGTTCCATTTTTGGGAGTGACCACATGTAAAAGCTCTATCAGACACAGACCGCCAAACCACTAATTGTCCGTCGCAGCCTCTTTACAACTCTGCTGCTGCTGAGTCCAACCCCATGTAGTCAACACCCAAAAAGCCACCCCCTTCTGTGGTGGTTAACATGTGTACAGTAATCATGGGCGGGATAGGATGAGGAGGACCAACATGAAGCTGAAACAGAAAAGAGAGAAAAGAGAGAAACGCCCACTCCATCTGTGTGTCCCTTTGGCTTCTAAAAACGGCTAAACCTCAACCTTTAAATACATAGAGTGTGGTTCATTTAAAAGAACCAGGCAGACATCACACAATGTGACGTAAACTTTTGGTTTTGACCAAACAAAAGGTTCTCCAGGCTGAAAAAGTGAAAAGCTGAAGAAGTAAAAGCTGAAAAGTGAATTGCTGCATTTACTACTATCCACTCTTTGGGAGTCAACACTACTTTTAAAACCTACATATGGAGAGATTTTACTTCTAAAGATGACAAATATAATAGACATCCACTTCCTCTTATTCACAGCCATGTGATACGAGTGGGAGCGTAGACGTAATATCTCATCAGGACAATTATGCTGATGATAAACATGTCATAAGTTGAGCAAGCAGGCTGAAATGAACAGAAATGTTGCAAAATCCTGCTGCCGGTCTGACGAACAGCGTCACATTTATTATTTAATAGATTTAGTTCAAATTCTACACTAGCATTCTCAAATGAATAATAAACTAACGATTATTTTCATCATTCATTTATTTGATTTTTCTTTTCAAACAATAGATTAATTGTTTGCGCTGTAAAATGACAGAAAGAAATTATGAAAAAAGCATGTCACAAGTTCTCTGAGCCCAACATAGGCTGTTCAGATGGCTTGTTTTGTCCAACACAATAGTCCAAAATCCAACAACATTCAGTTTACAATTATAGAAAAATTATAGAAAAAGCAGCTAATCCTTACATTCTAGAAGCTGGAAACAAAAAAATGTTTTTCCGTTTTGCTCAATAAAATGTCCTAAAAGATAAATGAGTTATGAAATTTGTTGTTGGTTAATAATTTGTAGATCAACTAATCAATAGGGCTGCCCTTTCTTAATTGATTAGTCGCCTAATCGGTCATTTTGCTTTTAGTCGACTAAGATTTCTTTAGTCATTTAGTCGTCTTTTATGATTTTTTCTTGCTGAATGACTTATTTCAAAGAAACTTTTGAGCATATTTCTGGTAAACACAAGATTTAAAGTGGTGCTGTTTTGTGATTCTCAGTTTTAAAGATCTGTCGATTAAATCAACTAATCAATTAATCCACAAATCATATTGAGTGTTAGTCGACTAAGATTTTCTTTGGTCGAGGACAGCCCTACTAATCAAGTATTTTCAAACAAAATTACATAATGATCACGCGTCACACTTAGAGCGGGGCAATATGACGATATGTATTGTCAAAACAATATTGAATGTCTATCGTATATATTTTTCTATATCGTTTCTATCGCGATATAGGCTAGGCCTATTTTAATTTATTTTTTCTCTATAATTTCACTTAAAACTGTTTATTCTGCACTGACGTCCTTAAACTGTGAAAATACTCAGTTCTTTTCATTCGACAAGTGTTTCATTTACATAGGACTACACAAAAATAAGCTTTACCCCGTGGTTATTTTATATAGACTATTTATTTATAGAATTACTGGAAAAAATGCTATATCGTTTTCGAGATAGGAAATTACATATATCGTCATTATAGCTCAGTCCAACTTGACAAAGGTCTTAAATGATAAATGCTAAATTGTTGTTGGTTAATCATTTTTAGATCAACTAATCAAGTTCTCTCAAATAAAGTGACATAATGATGACATTTGTCACACTTGTAAAAGTCGACCAGGTAGGGCTGGCAAATATCCAGAGGGTGGTGTGTTTGTATGTTTGCATGTATGAGGCTGCAGGGGTTAGACCACACACACCACTCGTTAATACTTCCTTGCCCTCAAGTCCCCTACAGTGAGGCCGAAGTGATGACCCAGGCTCATCATCGCCTCTTGTCCTTCCTCTGTTGACACCTCCGGTGACGAGCTGGTCCACCACGGGTGTCTCCGCGGTACTACAGACCCTCTTTGATCCTTTTCATGTGAAGGCTAAATTGCAGAGATCCCATTGCCCAGCTGGAATCCCTCTGGAAGCTGTCCATGTTAGGTTGTTATCAACCAAATGGACAAAAAAAAAAAAAATCACAATTCAAGTCACATCGAGTACTCTGGCTCCAAAACGGAGCAGGATTTGGCTCTCCAGTTGGAAAACGCTCTCCCAGCTTTACTGTGGTACAGCCCCCACGCCGCACAGTCTGGCATCCCGAGACACCACATGCCGAAGGAACGTACATGATCCCACCAAGACAGATTTATGTGTTATCTGAAGTGAGCCACCGCGACACAAACACACTCTCACCGGTGTTAAACAAGTTGAAGGATAAGCCACATTTGCACAAATGTTAATGTCACCCATTAACACCTCTCACAGAGTGTATATCTGATCTTTTAAAAGTGATTTCTTTTATCTTTTGAACTTGTTTAGGCTTGTTCCCTTTCCTTCAAAAGCTGGGTTGAGATGTACCGTATGCAACGCCTCACCACAGTCTGATAAAAAAGCCTGTTCTAAACTTTTACACAAGTCAAGGCTGATTCTAGCACCCCGCAAACAAACAACCACGAGCCCCCGCCACTTCAAACAGCTGTTCTGAGAGCGGAGAGAGAAACGAGCGACAAAAGGGAGATTAATGAGAAAAGCAGCTGAGTGAACAAAAGGAATCTCCCCGCTTCATACGGAGGAGGAAGAGGAGGCTCGCTCGGCAAACCACAGTTTACTTACAGTGTTGAAGTTCCAGGTCCGCTTGAAGGAAAGTCTCTTTTTGAGACTCATTGTTCCCTAGTCTGCTCCACCAGCAGCACATAGACAGATTATGTGTGTGTGTGTGTGAACGCATACCTGAGCCTTCCCCACCCAAAAACTCCGCAAACCATGTCTGTACAAGTCGGAGAGAGGTGAAGAGAGGGAGGGAGGGAGGGAGAGAGAGAAAGAGGAAGAGATCTGACAAGGTACTGGACAGAAAGAGAGAGGAGGAGGAGGAGGAAGAGGGGGTGAGAAGGAGGAAAGAAAGATTTCCTTACTCCGCAGCTGTTGCCATGGCAACGCGCCCAGCAATACATACAGCCTCTGCCACAGTGGCATGAAGGAATCAGATGAATTAACTCCCCCTTTATTCCCCTCACAGAAACACACACACACTGGCCATGTCAAAACCACACTGGCCTTCCCCCCTCTTTTGTTTCCAGTTGGGGCACTCTCTCTTTACTTGAAAGAGAGAAGAAATACCCAGTCAGTTTAAATTGAAACCAGATGAATTTTGTTTAATCAAAATAAAAAAGTTTGGTAACCCGCGAGTTGAACTCTGAGCTTCATTATCCGCCTGTCACAGAGCACCATTGTTACTCCCCCAAAGTTAATCATGTCAATTGGCATTTTCTGCGAGCAATTTAGCTGATGTACCGGCAAAAGAAAATAGACTTTTATTCTGGCATCAGTCCTCGTCTCCGCTGCAGCACTGTGCCTACACATATCTGACAAATCACTACAATCAGCATGCCTGGTTTTGGACCAACTATTATTCTTAAAGCATTGGTGGCTCGTTCGGAGGTTTTCCCATGGCACACGAGCTAGCATTCTTTCGACTTAATTTTACCGTAAATAATGGATGAGATGCAGTGTTTATTAACAGCGTGGTCTTCATGGTAGATTTCTCTTGTTTAATTGGATTTTCACATGGTCTATCACTTTGGAAATTGGATGTTTGTCATATGTGCATGGCTGTGTTGATGGGGGCAATCACAGATGACATCCTAACCCCTTTGGGAGGAGTGTGTGTTCATGTATGTAATGAAACAGAAGGAGTGACAGAAAAGGCCTCAGTATGCTTCAAACAGGTTGTACAATGTGTTCAATGGTACTGAATTGTACAAATGCGGATAAATAGCAAACGCACACTTTTGGACAGCCTCTCTTCGAAGGTGGTCACATTATGCAACACAAACAGTGACAGAAGTGTATAGATTGATAAAAAAGAAGGGTTGAGAATGAAGTTTACATTCTGACTACTTTCCCACCTCTGCACATCTGGCCTATTATTGCGTAAAGTGATTGTCAAATTGTAGATTTTAGAAAGTTAGAAAATTGTCAACCTTCCCAAATCTGCCGTCATTCAGTCTTAAAGGTTATAAGTGTATCTTTTTTCATGTATTAATTGTTTTTTATTGCCAATGGACAAACTGATTGTAACGCAACTTAAACAATGAGACCTTCCCCCGACTTTCTTTATTGCCTGTAACAGCCTGTGGACTGATTGTGTAAAGGACTCGGGACGGTTTTTCCAGGAAAATCCAAAGGATGTGACGTTTATGCGCGATCTTCAGTGCCTTGCCTCTCTTAAGCTCCACAAGGTGCACTAGGTAGCTAATCATTGTCTCATTTGTGGTCTGATAAACAGCAATTTCATAAAATTCAGTGCCCCATATTGCTATTTATAGCTGTCATATTTCGTAGAGAGGTACAACAAAAAACTCTTTACCCCGGTATATGAATATATTGTGATTGTTTTTGATTTGTAATCGTGTTTTTAGCTGGCTAATGTTAGCTAATATTAACTTGCTTGCTAACGAATTGCTAGTTAGCTAACGTAGCCAACAATAAATGATGTAACAGTACAAAGCAAAGATATGTAACTAACATTTGCTTTATACTAGCCAAGAGCGATGCAAGGCAATATCACAATATATTTCACGCGTGGATTCTGTGCTGTGGTGGGTGCTGGTCGTTCACGGAGCCAGCGGTCCCAATAAAACCTAGGAACATTACAGATACGGTAGTAATGTTAGCTATTCTAAATTTGATTGAAATGTATTTTCCAGCATTCTATCAACATGATGCCGGTCATTCAATCACGGTCAGTCTCTTGTGTATGTCACGTCACTGTTTTGGCCAATGCTCGCTCGCGCAGAGGAGTGCAGCAACAGGATGCAGTTCACTTTTCTGAAAGTTACACATAGAACCTTTAATTCAATTAATGACAGAACTGCTTTTTTTCCACACAGAGCTTAACTCAGTCTGAACGTGGCCTTAAGGGACCCGATGAGTGAAAAAAGACAAATAAGCTACGTTCCAGTTCTATTTTACATACTACTTCAACCTGGAGTACATACTACATTCACACAGAAAAAGTGGCAAAAATTTGGATATGTACTTCATTTTTGATTGTGCTTTTGGGGAACACTAATGTCCCACAAAGCAACGCACAAAAGAAATAGACAAGCTTTTCACAGCTGGAAAAATTTATACTAATTGCGAACAGCGTTGACACAGCTCCAGGAACATCTAAAAAATATAAAATAAAGTATTAAATCTCTAGAGGAACATCTTGTTTTCTCTTTCCAAATTTGAATTGGCAGTAGCTCTCCAAAGCAGTTGATGTTCATCAGCGCACGTCTTGTATCATTTCCTGTTCGTACAAAATGGTACAGTAATTTAAAACACTGTACTATTCAGATAATTACATAATGTGGGCCTATACGTTCTGCTACGATTGCAACACAGAAAGACAGAATCTGTATGCTTTCGTGTGCAGATAAAATCAGTCACGCAGTAATTAGAAGCTATTCTTGGTGCTAAGCTGAGTCATAACTGTGGTCCCAAAATCACAGGACACAGAACAGTCTGCTTCAGCCCTTCAGGCCTACTTTTGCCCTTTGACCTCCCTGAGGCAGAGTGTTCAGTGCAGCCAGGTGAGCACATCTGTATGCACACAACAAGAGCAAAGCGTGTTGGAACTCTTCAAACCAAAAATGCCTCCAGGAAAAGCATATTTCCATTTCTTGCTTCAGTGTTGCTAACTGAAGAGTCTGCGGCCACAAAGTAAATAGGTTTCACGTGAGCTTCGAGCCACCACTTGATTTAATCAATTTGTGAAACTTTTTTTCTAGACAGGCATCACAGCGACAACGAGCGGTGCTTGTCACAAGACCTAACTAATTGCATGTCAAGTTCTCCACCAGGCAATCTTAAGCGAAGACGGAAAATAATCAAGGCCCGCTATCTGTGGCGGACGACAAACTATTCACCGACAATAACATCAAGAAAGGGCTTTCCATGGAGGCAACTTCCTTTTGAGGGAGAAAGGGGCATGGGCGAGGGTGCGGTGACTGATAAGATGGAAGAGACATTTTTTCCAAGCAAGGAGCGTGGGGGAGAGAGGCTGATTTAGAGAATTATGAAACTCCTTTGACAATATCTAAGTGAAGATAGCGTAGACAGACAACTGGGTGTTTGATTTTAGGAGGTTAAGGAGGATCCAGTGTTTTTACTGTGGGAAATCGTGTTTGTCACAGCAACTCTGCCAGACACTCTATCACATTAGCAAGGATCTGATGAGGTCACCATGCTTATGTGATGCTAGGGGGGGCAGGAATGGTAAACAACATTAGCGTCTACTTAGATTTCCTATCTGCCTTATGTCCATAGATCAAGGGCTGTGAAACTCTATATCGAGTCCCGTCAGACAACATATTTTTGTAGCATATCTTAATATGTGACATGCTCCGTTGAGAAATCTTATTTTTGTCATGAGAGCCTCCGAAATGATGCCAGCGGTGTAATTCAACTTCGCTTATGATCTAATTTTGTGTCACATGTTCTCTCAAATAACTTAATTTGATTTTTAGTTTTACTGAAAAAAGGTGACAGTAGTAGGCATGTGATTTGGGTACTTTTAGACTAAGTGTAATGGTGTTATTGCATTAAAAAACATTAAAAAAAGATTTTGCTAAAGGCAAAATCCAAAGTCAGATTCAGAACCCACATTTAACCAGCCAATGGGATTTATTCCCTCAAATTTTAGCCAAATCCGTTTGTGTTGTTTTAATTAATATAACTAATAATAACAAACAAATAGACAAAGATACAGGAGTGAAAAGAAACGAAGCATCGTAAACAATTGAATAGTCAGTTGTTTACAGGGCCGGCTTAAGGCATAGGCCTTATAGGCGGTCGCCTAGGACACCACCTTCTGGGGGGCGCTGGTTGCCCTTTAAAAAAAAGAATTAAAAAAAGGGGGAGGGCACCAAATCCAAATGTTACCTTGGGCACCAAAAGGGCTAGAGCCGGCCCTGGTTGTTTATAAGAAAAGATGAAGAATTTGAACGAGCACTGTGCAGGATTTAGTGCAATTCTAGTGTTGTGGTTGCAGATTGCAACCAACTGAATACCGCTCTGCACACTTCTCCCTTTCCAAATATGTCAAGAGAACTACGGTGGCCTTCGGATAATGTAAAAACGCAAAAGGCGCTCTCTAGAGCCAGTGTTTGTTCGTCTGTTCTGGGCTACATAATGGTGAAACATGGCAGACTCCGTGAAGAGGACCCGCTCCCAATGTAGATATGAAGGGCTCATTCTAAGCTAACAAAAACACAACGATTCTTAGTTTCAGGTACACTAATAGACATAAAACACAGTTATGAATATTACATTCCAGTTCTGTCAACAGATCCCCATATATCATACAGATTTACATTAAAATCTCACGATCTATGTCCACAGTGTACAAATTCAGATGTAAAACCTTGTCATGTTATCCATGCAAACATGTAAGACTATAATCCAGGACTTGAGTGGGAAATCAACACTCAGTCATAGTGATTTATGAAGAGTTTAATCTAAACACTAATCTAATAGAAGAGAGAGAGCGGAGGGGGGGTCTATTAAACACATAAACAAAGATCTTCAATCAAACATTACAATGATGCAGGGTGGATACATGTCTGGTCCTCAGCCCTGAGCCACGAGGGTCCAGACTTGTGCCGAGGCGTCTTTTAAGTGTAATCCCCTCAGCTAACAAATGGGTTGTTCTCAGTGACTTTAAAGACACGAGTGATTTGCATGCAAACAGAGGCCATCGCCACAATGAGTTTCATCTCTTAATCCCCATGATCGGCATTAATCTACTGCCTGTTCCCCCAACTCTAACCGGTTAGCCACGGCAGATGGGTACGGCTCTGCTCTAGTCTGGATTAAAGTGGCATTACTATGATTTGTGCACTGTGCTGGCGGTGGCGGTGGTGTTCGTGTGTGTGTGTGTGTGTGTGTGTGCGTGTGTGTGTGTGTTCTGTTCGCCACTTGTTGCTGATAAAAAAATCTGACAGGGAGTACGAGCATTCCTCTGGATGGAGATGTTTACTTTTTTTCCCCTCTCTGCCGCCCTACTTTTCGCAGGGTCAGGAACGTGGTGCTTTAACCAATATCAGAATCTGTCTTTCCCAACTTGTGACGACAATCTGATATCGTTAACTCTGCCTGAACCTGCATAGCTCACGGCACCAGACTCACCACCTGTAGCTTAACTGTGAAGCCTAAAAGCATGCATGAAAACGTGGCGTTTAACTCCCTTTGTTGGGTTGAAGTAACAAAAAGGAATGCCCAGTTTGGAGTACAAAATGAGTAACAAATAAAAATACATTTGATTTACACGGCACAGCTAAACAAAAATAGAATAACTTCAGAGAGGGAAACAAGAACCAGACGACCCCTCCCTTCTCGATTTATTATCATAGAGAAAGGGCTGCGCTGACTTGAGCCTGCAGGGCTCGAGGTGGGTAAACCACATAAGATACCACCACACCCTATTACTGCTCTCTTTCTCTTCCATAAAAAACACCAGAAATGGACTTTCCAACCTGAAACCCAACACTTGTAATTAGCCCTGTGAGGGTTTTTTACGCCAAAGCAACTTACACGAAAGCTCCGCGCACGGTGTTCTGAAAAGTCTGAGTGCTTGGCTTAGTTTGTTGTGAAGGCCACGATATGAATGAATATCTGCCTCGTGGAAGTGTACAAGGTTTTATGTTGCCAATGACAAGGAAGTGCCATAATTGTTTACTTCCTGTGTAAGTCCTACTGACCTTACAGCCCACTGTTAATCCTTTTGGTCATGCAGGGAGGTAACCTGAGCTGGTTGAGTGAGACTGGGAAAGAAGGGAAGGCAAGTTTGCCTTACGTTTATCCCTCTAGGGCGAAGGGCTATAGGATGGCATTCTGTCTCTATGGGTATTTGGCATGGCGACAAGTTCATGGTAATGCTCACAGTGGCAAAAAATGCAGAAAGGTGTCATTTGAGACACTTTGTCGAAACACAATGTATATCTGCATCTTTCCTTAAGGACTCATCATATAACTATGCTGGTCACCTTTTGCTTAATCCTTTAAAAACGTACCTTGCATGATCCTCCTGTTATTTTGAATGTGGTGTAAACCGGGACAATTAGTTAGTGACTGTTGAAAACTGGGACATGCGAGTGTTTTACAGATATTTGTCGGGACGATCCCGGCTAAACCGGGATGCCTGGTCACCGTAATTTAAGCACCTGCTTCTATTCTAATTTTCAATATAAACGGTAGAGCAATAATATTGGCGTCTCAGTAGGTGCGTGGAAAGATTGGTCGTGTTGCCGTCGTATTTTATCTGGCCTTTGCATATTCTGCAAACATCGGGCTATTTATAAAGGACATTTCCCTTTATGCAAAAGCTAAAATGTTTCCACACACTGGACCTTAAACCCGGCTGCAAAATCTCTCACTCGTCTGGCTCTTCCTCGCCATCAGCCTGCTTTGTTTTGTTGTCGTCTGTCTGATATGCGCTGCTGATATGCTGAGTGAAACGGAGTAACGTTTAACATTTCTTTACTATTAAAAGTGCTAAAAAATACATCCATATAACGTTTGTCGTGTTTATATACAAGGTGCAAATTCTTAGTATCGGTACAATCGATAATTTACTTTGCAAATCCATTTTAGATCAATATACGTCCCCGTGAAGGACAACTTGCTGAGAACCTATCGAAGTAGTTGGATCGTAGGAATTTAAATCGAAACATCGATGTAATACCAATGTAGGCACTGGCGGACCATTTCTATTGCAGAGTTCATAGAGTTAAGCGTATATTTCAAAATATGAAACTCATTTAGCGCCACATAATTTGCAATTCAGGGCCAACCTTTTTATCTGCTGCCTTTAGAAATACCCTGACACATGGTGAAAGTCGAAACATTGTGAACAATATGTAGCATTTTATTCAACCTAAAGCAGCGAGGTCATGCAATAACCAAGCCATATAAACAGATATATCACATTTCTTGAAGCTGACCACAGGATGATGTTGTATAGAAACAGTTCACAAGGGAAAGTTAGTGTTTAGTCTGCCAAAGTAGAGTGCCAAGCCAATCTCTCACAATATCACACAGGGAGAGTAACAATCCATGTTTTGTGACTTCCTCAGTGCAAAAGTAGACAAGGCTCTGGCCTGCTTCTGCAGCGTCTTACGCCAACACAAGGTCAAAAAGATACCACTTTTCCGAGCCTCTCCTGCAATCCTCTCCAGTTCAAACAAGACGAGCCGTCTTGCTCAACGTCCCAAAGACGTGAGGCAAGCAAATGCGCCCTGGCGTCGTCTGAGCTACAGGTGTGAGGTAAAGAGTTGAGCGTAATGAGCGGCCCCGCTGTATCCCAGACATGTCTAAACTGTTACCAGGAAGGTGATACAAGACTTTGGCACTTCTAAAGCCGTTCCTTGTTGAGCAACCTCCACACCCTTGGCAGTAGATTCTCTTTCAGCGAAGCAGAGAAATGTAATAATAGCACGATTGAGGAAGGTAAACATTATGTGGGGAATGAATCACCTCCAGAAGTTGTGCATCACATACACACACGTTCTGGTTCAGACACTCTTTCCTATAGCCAATCAACACGGGGATGATGGAAAGCTGTGTGGTTAACTAAAAAAAAAAACATCATAATCCCTAAATGTCGATAGATGATGTCATAGCGTTGTGTGTGTGACAACAGCCAAGAGTGTGCGTCTCCGTCCAGAGATGGCGAGGCGGCGGGTATTTTCCGTGGTCACAGTTTTGGTCAAACAGCGAACTCAGCAACCACAGCCACATCTGGTCATCTGGTTATTGGCTGTTGCGTATTCATACTCCCGAGCAGCTGGACAGTTAAACAACTTCTACTCTAAGTTTTTGTTGTGTTAATATACTGTTTTTCCAGTCGGTGGGTTTGGACAGAGACGTCTGCGTAATTGCAATAAAACCTCTTGCGGTAGAAGAGAGGAAGAGAAGGAATCATAGTGGAGGAGACATTTAGAAAAAGACTTTGCATCCCATAATGCTGCTAGCCCGAGGACACATTTCGTGAGCGCAACTGTCCACCCACGCTCCAGAGCTGGCCATGTGATGTCAGCCGGATAAAAGTGCGTCGTGTTCTGCTGCCTCTATACAGCTAATCCCCGGGAACACACCATGCCTGCTCGTCTTCTCAAATCATGACACCCAAATGAGAAATAGAGGGAAGAATTTATATAATGTAGCATGGCATCTAATTTAATTACACTTTAAGTGAATATAGGTTGCTTGGATATATTGTATGGATGTAAAACACACTGAGCAACATGCAGTAGTCATGCAGCACCAAAAAAAAACAAGACGTCTTTTTGAGATAAGTGAATAAGAGGGCTGGTGAATCATAGCGGGGACATGCCTGCACAAAGGCAAAACCACAGACAACCATTTCAAGTTCAAACCAAACTGCGGCTATTACACGATCGCCTCCAAATACAATGCGAGAGAGCGTTCGCCGAGCATTTAATTCTATCTGACAACCTCAGATCTCCGCTTCCCTCGCACTGAATCCAACTTGCCACCAAGTGATTGCAAAAAAAGGGGTCACTTCTCAGGGCGACAGGGCGCAACAGAGCGCACTTCATTCAAAAGGCCCATAAGCGACCCTTGATGTGCCGTTTTACAAGGATAATCCTCACAAAACCCTTTTTGGTACAAAGTCTAATTTAAAGTCAGCGTGCATCCCCGATATAGATGCTGGACCACATTTCGCCGTATAGAGCGGCGCAGTGTGTGTGTGTCATGCAGCACATGAAGAGAGTTCAGCTGGCACTGGTCAAAACATTCCTCTGACAGACCACACAAGCTAACCACTGTATGCCGCTCAAAGAGCCCCAAAGACGGAGAAGAAGTAACGTGCGGCAGGGAAGATGAGGATGGCACCAACAAAACAAGAAGAGAAGTGAAGACAGACAAAATAATGATTTCATGGCCAAGACTTACAGAGTTGAGAGTCAAAGTTTGCTCCATGTATGGCGCGGTGTGTCCTCAGCGCTGCTCCGCACGCCTGCTGTGTGTAAACCAGTCCATCCGCTGGAGCGCCGCGGTGCGTGTGCGAGTCGGTGTTTGCAGTGCAGGGAGACAGAGCTCGACAAGGGAGGAGGGAGCGCGCAGGAGAGCCGAAAATCCTGACAGCTACTGGGAGTTCAAAAGCTCCCTCTCTCTTCCTCTGCTGCCGGTTCCTCTCTCTCTCTCCCTCTCCCTCCCTCTGCTGTAAATTCCTCCTCTCTCCCTCTCTGTGTCTTCATGCCTCCTCTTGGTTTCTGCTACGCCCACAAGATAGATCTATTACCCGCAGGCGTGCAAACAGGAGCTACTAATGTCTCCACACCTAAAAGGAGAGGAGAAACTTCACACTCTCCGGAGCAAAAGCAGCGCCCCAAATTTCCCAGCAGGTACGCAATGTGCTTTCAAACTAACTCACGATAACAGATGTTTTCACATGCAGCAGCAACACCTCAGAAGACAGTCAGCGTCGGGGCACAGCAGCCTGCTAACGGTGTCACCTCTGCAAAGTTGAACACATCTGCAGAGTGCCGCTGGGCGCGAAGCCTCTGTCTGTGATGAGTAGGCTCAAAGCGGTGGAGAGTGGTGCGGTCGGTGGGATGTGGGGGCACTTTTGCAGTAGGGCTTCTGGCAAGCTTATGCGTGGAAAATGAGGCAAGGAGGTACAAAGCAGCGCATTCTTCGACATGCCCAAACATAACGGGATCTGACGATAAAAGCTCAGCGTGCATCAAAACAGCCTTCATCAGAAGATGCAAGGAATTGTACAGCAGTTTCCCCCCCTCCTCTACCGAACCAGAAAGACACAAATAACGATTACATATATGCTGTTGTGCGTGGGTCACAAAAGCTACGTGTCAGAGCCTTTTGTAATGTGAAAAAAATAAGCATTTGCTCATTCCTGCGCTAGCCACTGTGACGCACACCGCCGACCATGGAAAAAAAAAGCAACGCGGCCACACGCGTCCAAATGGTTCTGGGCTCGTCCACAACATTCAGCGAGGCCACATACGGGGGGTTATCCGCAGGGGTCTGCCCCGAGCACTGGCGGTGAACTCCGAAATAGTCTCACGGTGTCCTGGTGAGTCCAGATGCATGCGCTGACAGAGCTTATCACGTATTTTTGCTAAACTTGCCATGAGAACAGACCCTCGGAACATCCTTCACAACAAGTTAGAGAGCACCGCAGAAAGCACACACTTCAACCCCTCGAGTTTGTACCCGCGCTATTATCACTGAATATGTAGAAGCAAGGAGTCAATTAAGGTCAACAGCTTAGTGCAGTTGGCTTGATAGGTTGATTGTTTATTAGCTGTATTCTCTCTGGCTCTGAAGTGGAGCACAGCCTTCAAAAGAGAAAAGAAAAGTTCTCCGGCTTCACTTTCTAGTCCATCTCTCCTGTAAGTTCTCCATATCTGTTGCTAAAGTAAAAACTCCAGCTTTTGCATATATGTTTAAGTCTTCATGAGGACACACCATAGACTAAGAAGTGGACATAGTCACCGTGACGCCACCCATTGGTTTGTGTACTGCCATTTTGAAGCTTTGAGTTCAGCATTTTGGCCGTTGCCATCTTGGTTCCTTGAAACCAGAAGTGACACGAGAGGGTGGAGCTAAGTACAACCGAACGCTGAATAAGACATTTTTAGGCGACCAAAACGTTCAGCCCCGTCTCCTAGAAATGACGTTCCAGTTCAACTAAATTGTCTCAATTGTGTTTGGAAGGAAATGTATTTTGTCGCTGATTACGTTTGTCTTTTACGTATCACAAATACCTTTGTAAGTCTGCGGACGGCTACAGCGAGTGACATAGTACAACGAGTGACGTGCAGAGCAGGTGACGTAGTATATCGAGCGACTGTGAATGAAATGTATGTTGAATAATAACATTATTAAATAATAACGAGTATGACAAGCGAGAAAGTCCACTACTGGTGGGCGGAAGTGGAGGTGGATGGTATCCAACAAACACCGAACTTTCCCCCAGGAGACCGCTGTTTGTGTCCCATGTGAAACGTAGTCATTTGTTGCATTTTGTTTTGTTTCAATGTCGTAGTCATTTTAAGCCAAACCATGATGTTTTTTTTACTCAACCTAACCCATTAGTTTTGTTGCCTAAACCTAACTAAGTATTTTTGTTGCATATTCGTTTTGTTTTGTTTCAATTTACAATGTTAATCACTTTTAAAACTGTATTTTGGTTATGCAGTTTAGTTGTATGGGAATGTTATTTTGTGGGAGACAGGGTTGAAATGTTACAATTAACCTTCATGAACTGAAAACACACTGTGAAAGGGTTAAAGTTGTAAGACGAAAACACGGACAACACCCACAGCGGACAACGCCGTGGCAGCGACCTGTCAATCACAAGATAGCCACGCCCTAAAGTATACCCTGCTTTATCAGATATTTTACTCTAAATGGAACGATAATTTACTCAATGAACATCATGCTGTATTGAAGAAGCGGTTGAGACCATAAACTCATGTTTACAATGTTTACTGAGGTAATAAATCAAGTGTGAAGTAGGGTCATTTTCTCATAGACTTCTATACAATCACACTTCTTTTTGCAACCAGAGGAGTCGCCCCCTGCTGGCTGTTAGAAAGAATGCAAGTTAAAGGCACTTCAGCATTGGCTTCACTTTTCAGATCCGTAGTTTGCCCACTGGTAAGGACACACTTGGTAATACCATTGGATGGGCTTTTGTTTTCTGTGGCAGGGGCTTTTAGAAGTGCACCGTCTGATCTCTGGCCCAGGGTGCAGCTCAGCCCTTGAAACATGAGTACAGGGAAAAGTACTAGGTGAGGATCTAATTGCCTTTGACAACCATAACTGATTTCCTATGGTGTTATTACCTGGAATGTAAAGGCCTACCATGACTTGAACTGCACGGGGTAAAATTACTGTTCTCAATTAGATGCGGTCTGAATACCTTCAGTATGAGCTGGATGCACCATGAGAACTGATTTTCTGATTTCTTTGATGTTATCTCACAGGAAGTAGAGTGATTTCTCCAGATATTAGCTTGTTTAGTTTATTTTTCAACAGTAAAATATCTGGATCGGGACATACATAATTCTTTGCGAAATAAATTGAAGGGATCCTTATCAAAACTGCCTCGTAGGGAAATTGAACATCTACCTCTCTTCACTCCCTCAACACCTTCAGGCGATGTGGCTCTGTGCAAAACAAACAGCAGACACCTCTGTTTGCACAGCAGTGAATGAATATATTCAACTGTTTGGCTTCCTAATAGTGTTTTAAAAACTGGTGTTTCCCATGTTTCAACAGATGATTAAACCGTTTTCTGTTTGTCTTCAAAAGGTTTCAAGCTTGCCGAATGCAGATTAACAAAACCACTTGACAATGAGAAGTTCGAAGCAGATAAATGCATTGTTAAAGCCAGTTCAACGCAATGTATGCCTCACTCTCATCCCTAAATAATTCCAGCATCTAAGTGTTGTTTAATCGAACACAAACTGTCATTGTACGGACAACCACATTCTATTTTCCATAATACATAAATGCCAAACCAAACTTCAGCTGTTTAAAGTCTTTTAGCCATTTATTCAACAGCCAACATGTCAAAAGTCATGTTACCCATGATGCAGCCTGTCTCTCCCTGTTGGTGTCATAGCAGCTCCTGATAGAGTAGCTGTGTGAAGTCCATGTATTAGGCTTCATGTGCACAAAACATTATGTAACAAAGCAAACTCAAGGTGTAAGAAAGAAAACTCAACACAATACTACAAGTGTGAAACCATCCAGCTTTCTGCCCAGTTATTTTGTTCAGTGAAAAATAGCTCCACATAATAAGTGTAAAATAGAAAACTGATTACAGCAGCCTGAAGCTTCTCAGTTGTTTACATTTTAAAGGGGACGTATTATGCTTTTTCCTTTTCCTTTAGTGTGTTATATTGTTTTTTGTGCATGTGAAAGGTCTGCAAAGTTACAAAGCCCAAAGTCCACGCCAAAGGGAGTTACTCTCCCTCACAGAAACACTGCTCCTAAACTGCCTGAAACACCCTACACGAAGTCCCGCCTTTTCTTTCGTAACGTGGTGATGTCACCAAGTAATGTATTTGCATAATACCTGCCTAGCAGCTAGTTTGGCACGGCCTCAAACAAAGCTAGTTAGAGCGGAGCAGGAGCAGAGTCTGAAGAGTTTGGTTCAGTTGACCAATCACAACAGAGAGGGCCAGCTGGCCAATCCGAGCAGACTGGGCTTTTCAGGGTGGGGGCAGGAGCTCAAACAGAGCGTTTCAGACAGAAGGTAAAAAGAGGTGCAGCAGCACAACCGGTATGAGAAAAATAAAGTGTTTTTTGAACATTGAAGCATGTAAACATGTTCTATTAGAAACCCAAAAGCAAGTATGCACCTAAAAATGAGCATAATACGTCCTCTTTAAACTTTTTTAAAACGTATAACAATGCTTGCAAAAGCAAAACAGCTGTATCAGTTGTTTGGGATGATCGTGAACTCAGAAGTAATTATACTCTTCATAGATGCAACCGAAATTGCAACTGCTGGGAAGCCATAACCATGGCAACTACATATAATGAAACACAAAAACATGGCAAGGGGATCTCTGCACTTTAGCCGACTTGGAGCACAGAAACAAAAATACACGATTTACAACTTGTTTAACAGTTTTCTAGCTTGACAAGACCCACTGCCCAGAATTTGTCAGAAGAAAGTAACCCAAACAAGTTTCTTGCAATTTGAACATACAGTAAGGGTAATTACGTAAATCAACAATGAAAGACAGCCTAAAAGTTGTGTTATGCAGTTGTCGTAACCTTTTATAGCCATCTTTAACCCTGTGGCGTGACATGAGGGGCAGACCTGCTTAGGACCTGGAGCTTTTCAACAACAGCACTGTTGAGTGTGTGTTGGGACAATCCTACCTCAGGAGAGCCTCTTTGAGTACAATGTGTGGCCTGCGGGTGTGTCTCGTGTGACTGTGACTAAGGTGTGGATAATATACAATACACTATGCCACTTCTTGGTTTGTTTTTGTGTCTGTTTGTGTGCTTTCAGAGCAATTATGAGATGTAGGACTGCCCAGTGTGCGTGCGTTTTTGTGGATATGAATCAGTGCGCATGAGTAATGTATGCATGCAGAGAGCTCCTCGGCAACATTAATATGAGAAAATGTGAGCACGATATATTCAGTCGTGCAGCAGTGCTCATTAGCGAGGCCAAACAAACAGGACCACGCCTCTGGCCCACACAAAGACCGCTTTGTGAGTCGCCCCGTGCCACAAGTGTAGCAGAAAATGCAGAGTTCAAGGCAACGGAAATGAAAGGTTAAAAAGGAGCTGAAAGTGGAGCGGAATGAGAAAGCTCAATGTCCACATTAATGTAGAAGCAGACAACTGAAAACCACGGACGGTTTTCCATTTTTCAACAACTTTTGTTAAAGACAAATAATGGCAAAAAGTGAATAAAATTAAAAAGCTTAAAACATATGAATGTTCTGATTCAAATAAAATTAGAAAAAGAAATCAGTGAAAAAGAAAAACACTTGGTGCTTACCTCAAGGTCATCCAGGGATCGTGCCAGGCTGATACGTTTGGCAGAGCGGCGTTTAGAGGCACGGGCAACACCCCAAAACCTGGAGACCTACGAGAACAAAGGAGAGACAGATGAGTGAAAACACAAAGACCATTATACTATACTACACTATACTATACTATACCACTATAGACAGCATAATTAACACCCGTATGTGAATTAATGGACCGTCAGCCATCAATACTGGTTTCAAGTTACTGTAAGTCAATTCAAATACATCTAATTACATTTACTTTTATTGTCATTACTGCTCTTGAAACACCTCGAAAATGCATCTTACTAAAAGTTTTGAAAAACTGGAAGGTAAAAAAGAGAAGTTGTAATAAATAGTTGTTCATTTCAAAAATTTGAATCATTTTAAAATACTGTGCATTCATACTTTACATACTAGTGTCAACAATAAGGCTTGTCCGCAAACCCAAAGCGAGTAAAATGCCACGTTGGGCAAGTAAATCTAGCAACTCACTTGCACGATCGGGCAACTTTTGTTGTTTTTAAATGTGCTTTATAAATAAACTAAACTGGAGCCATCTCACTTCCTTCTCATCTCTGTTGAGAGTTGCACATGCTCAGTACCGACCGAGAAAATGGCGGCGGGTAAAGACAAAGTTTAAGAGGTGAGGCGCAAGTGAGCATTTAAATTCTCCCGGAAACAGGAGTTTAGTTGGGTGGTGTTTATGTATTGCGCAGTTTGCCGTAAGTTTAAGAGCAAGGCGGATAAAACATCATAATTAACTTTAGCCTTAGTTGTTATTTGATAACCACTAATAAATAAAACAATTATATATATATAGGGGCAAGTAAAAATTGATATTGGGCAAGAGGATTTCTGAAAAACAAGTTTTAAAAAAACATTTATGTTGCACCCTGAAAAAAACACCCAACATGTGATGTGACTGACATAATGAAATAATATTCCAAGACATAAAGTGTTTGTGTGCACTTTTTGTTTGAAGTCTAAAGACTGAAAGATGATGGAGTTACACAGAAAGTGTAAAAGAAATGAAAATGTACCAACGATTACAAGTGAGAGGTGACTTCGAGGTTAGTCAGCTGAAGTAGATAGTCTAGACAAATCAGGGTTTCTACTAGATTTCACAGATTTCCCTGCTAAAGCTTCTGAATTTACATATAACGGGGATCAACGTCACACACAGTCCTCTCTGGCACAATGCACATACAGTTAGCCTGAACGACTACAGCTATGGTCCAAAAGTACCGAGACAGAAGCACTAATTTCACAGTCTAACTGTTAAAAAAGAGATCAGACAGAACCCCGTGGTTTCCAGCCTAATCATCACTTTAGAAAAGATGAAGCAGTTTCACCAGCCAGCCCCTATTCTTATGATCGGAGAGGCTGTGTGTTATGTTTGAACGAGAGTTTAAGAATTGCAGATAATTACCGCTGCATGACACGAGCTCTACCCTGTAATTTGCCTGGCTTCCTGTGCAAGATTGTCTCTTCTCTGATCTAATGCAATGTGGCTGAGGACACAATCTGCTTCTGATTTATAAACACAGCTAAATACTTTGCTTAAATAAGGTTGAAAAACACAAATAAGTACTGTGAATGGAAGTTGGAAAAAGTTTGTAGGTGACCTGACATTGCATACAACTATTTGCATTCATCCCCATGGCTGAGAGGAATAAATAAATTCTGAGATTCTGCACACACATCATTGGTTCCCTGAGGGAGTCTCATTTCCGGGACTACATGGATACACAGGGCCATCTTGTGGGCAGAGAGGACAGTAACAGTTTCCCTCTCTCTGCACGTTCATAACAATGGCATCATTGACTTAAAACAGGTGCTTTTTTTTTTTTTACTTCCATTCACACTCAGCACCAATTGACATGTTGAAAAAGTGGCATTGTATTTCATAGTAAGTCAGGCTTACTAACACCCCCTCAGTGTCTGGAAACTCAACTCCGTGTGACCATTTAATACTTCCTGTGCCGCCGTGTTAAACATGAATGAAGTACAGAAACAGATGTCGTAGTGGGACTGTGTGCTTACAATGGAACTATTAAGTGTCACTGTGCGTGGAAGGATTTCTCATTAACACATGGCCAAGAAATTATCTGCACGGATACAGTATACATGAGCAAAAACAAGATTGGGCAGTATCCCAAATCCTATAATATAATCTAGAAAATATTACACACAAAAATCAATTTGAGGTAAGGTAAATAGGCATGGGTAAAATGTTTCTTAATGTATTCAAACAGCAGCAAAGATGGCATGAGCATCTACAGTTGTATTTTTTAAGCTGGTTCCCCTCATTGTTGTTGCAAAGCAGTAAATATGGCATTGACTGACCAGTTAATTTCACTGAAGTAATTCATTTAGACCAGAATTTAGACCCTACATGTGGTCACAAGAGGATTAACAGGACAGGAACCAGATAAAAACCTATTTCTGCTACACAAAATGATGTTTATCTTGTCACTCTTCTCTAATCTTTGCCTTTTTTCTAATGAATTATTGGATTTTTCACCTTTTCTACCTCTTCAGGCTTCTAAAAATAAAATAAAAGACAAATAAATCATTGTTTAGTTCAACTAGTCACAACCAGAAGACATATGCATCCATTTAGGGGTAATAAATCAGCACTGCCTTTTTGAAATGCTGCAGATTTCAGTTTTAAAATGTAAAAAAAAAAAAGTGTCTTACTTACATTTTTGGTACTACCATCTTTCCGCTGTTTCTCTCTCTGTTCCAGAAACCTTTTGGTCCATTCCTCTCTGGGAGGGAGCATCATGACCTCTGCTGAGCAGTACCTGTCTGAGGGGATCTGGCTCATGGGGGGAGGCAGGTTACTTGTGGCGGTGCCGAGGCTAACGCTGGAGGACCAGTTGTTGGTCACCTGAGGCTCAGGATCCCCGCTTGGCACTTTAGGCCACTTTGGCTTTGAGAACCACCTTTGGCTACCTCGGAGAGGGTCTCCCAAGAAGTTTGCTTTTTTACCCAAAGGCAGAGGAGGTGGTGGGGGCTTGAACTGGAACTCGAGCCTGGGTGGGGGACCTCCATAAAAGCTATGAAGAGAATCGGGGCCAGGTAGTGACTCTGAGAGGGAATGTGTGCTGGCACTGTTCTCTGGGTTCAGTTTTTGGCCATTCTTGGAGAGGTTTATTGGGGTGAGGTCTTCAGCCAGAGGATAATCCCATGGACAACTGGGGAGGTGGGCCCCGGGGTGGTTTCGGATTGCAGAAGGGAAATCCCTGTCCGCTCTCTCCTCGGGGGGCGACGCATTTCCAATTCCACTGTCCCCGTTGCTGCTGGCGCTGCCTTGTTTACCCACGCTGCACATCTCCTTGACTTGCTGCTGAGCCTCCATGTCCAGTTTGACTCGAAGCCTCTCCACAGCGTCCCCCATGTCACTGTACAGGACTGTGACAAATTGAAGAACATCTGTGGGAGTCTGAGGGAATTCCAGGCAGCCCAAGGCATCTGGATCTGGAGTGCAGTCGAAGCCAAAGCGTCCAGCAATGCCTACATGGTCCACATGGTTTCCCAGCTCTGGGTCGATGAAGAAAACATGGCAGGAGGCCCGCAGAGGACCATCGTCGGGTACACGGCCATTGATTACATGTGCTGTAGTGACCAGGCATAAAAAACGTGGGTCTTCAGCACACACGGCCCCCAAAACTAGGTTCTCGGCAGGAAAAGCTGCCAAAACAGCCCCTGCATCGTCACAAAGTCGGATGCAGTCGAACATGATCTTCATCATCACCAGAGTATGGGTACTCTGCTCTGTTCCCAACAGTCGTATTCGCTCCCGTATGACTTCTAAACAGGCCTCCTCTGACTCTGTAGTGTTTAAAATCAACTCCGTGGAGCTCAGGTAGCCCACCACCAAGGTCATGTTTAACATACTCCAGTCCGGATTGGCTTCCTCTGTGTCTGTAAACACAGAGTCTGCGTCCCCAACTCCCTCCTTTTGCCGCTCAGCTAAAGAGTTCCACTGTTGCGACCACTGTGACATATCAGGCTCTGACACCGGCCTCTGTTTGGTGCTGATAGCATGGCTTGAGTTAAAGGAGGAATGGCTTGAATCATGCGAGATAGTGCGGAGAACACCCGCTTTTTGGAAAATCCCATTTTTCTGGGCAATCCCAAATTTTTCATCATTAAGAATGGGGTTTCCCATGATCCGGCTCGCAGCGCGCACCACCAACTGCAAGGTTCCTTTGCAGCTGCCAATCAACTGCACAACAGTCTCATGCAAAGCGGTGGACACGTCCATCCCGTTGATGGCCACGATGTGATCCCCCTGTTTCAGTCCCACCAGGTCGGCGGGGCTTCCCTCCAGGATGCCACTCAGCAGACACGGCCTCTGTCCCGTAATAGTAAAGCCATATCCTGCCCGACCACGGACAACCTCCACGCCCCTCAGCTCGGCGACTGCGTTTAAATCCAGACGCCTCCTTGCGCCCTCAGGCTGTCCCTGTATCCTCATCTTTGTTGTGGTAGGGTGCCTTGAGATCCAGTGTGTGTGTGGGAACTGAAACACTTGCAGGTTGCCAACACTTATTGTGTTGTTGTCATCCTACAGTTACACAAAGAAAAACAGGAAGAAACATGAAATTTCATGAAATTATACAAAACATAAGAACAGAAGGAGTGCATAATAATTCAGTTGTTCATCAGCTTTCAACAGACATGTTGTGGTGAATTACTAATTTGAAGAATTACACTCAAGCTACAACACTTATTTTCATCATCACTTATTAAGCCAAATTCCTTGACAATTAATTGAGTTTGTCCTTGTCAAAATAATGATAGTAAAAAAAAGAACACCCATCACAGTTTCCGATATTATGTCCTAAAAGTAACAAAAAGCAAAGATATTTAGTTTACAACCAGTCTAAATATTGCAGGAAATATTCACTTTTGAGAGGCTGTAACCATCTAATTTTAGGCTTTTTTGCTCAAAAACTTAACTTAAGCAATTAATCAATCATCAAAATTGTAGCTGATTAATTTCTTAGTGATCAACTAATCAGTTGATCGGCTAATTTTATTTATGTATTTAACTTTGCAGTATGTAAAGTGTCTAAGAATTTTTGAAAGGGGCTAGATAAATCTGTTAACCGTTTACTGTTTATTTGTTTTGCACAATTTAAGACTATACAACATAACAAAAAAATAAATGAATAATATACAGTGCAGGAAGAGGCAAAAAACCCACTGGGCTTATCTGAAGCCTCCACCTAGAGACAAGATTAATATAAAGAAATAATATGACTACATAATAGTGATAACAAACAATTAGGACAAGATATATATAATAACAACAATAACAAAATAGTAAATATATAAAAAAAGACAAGTGTGTGTGTTACGTGGAAGTGTATGGTTAGTGTTTGTGAGGAGGATATTGATTTAAATATCTATGAAGACTTCTGGGCAATCGTAACCACACAACATTGTGAGTGGGAAAAAATAAAAAACATAAAAACAGATACATGGGCAACATGGTGAAAAGCACTAGATAAATATTATATTATATATTATATTACATATAATTACTAGTAGTAATACTAGTAGTAGTAGTAATAATCGTTTCAGCTCTAGATTACACAGTATAATAATTAGCTATGTTAAGTCTTATTTTATACTTGAATAATACATACACATATACCACATGAACATATAATAATATATACTGTTTACTGTTTATTTGTTTTGCACAATTTAAAACTATATACTAATATAAAGTGCAGGAAGAGGCAAAAAAAACACTGGGATTATCTGAAGCCTCCACCTAGAGACAAGATTAATATAAAGAATTAATATGACTAAATAATAGTGATAACAAACAATTAGGACAAGATATATATAAAGAAATAATATGACTACATAATAGTGATAAAAAAACAATTAGGACAAGATATATATAAAGAAATAATATGACTACATAATAGTGATAAACAATTAGGACAAGATTAATATAAAGAAATAATATGACTACATAATAGTGATAACAAACAATTAGGACAAGATTAATAGAAATAAATAATATGACTACATAATAGTGATAAAAAACAAACAAACAAACAAACACTTCTTGTGGAGACCACGTGTTCAAAACAGAATTACAAATACACTTAGCAACTTTAAAGCAACACACAAATAAGAAGCTGGGGTCTCTAGCTCTAGCTTTAACTCGTATTAAAGTAGATTATAAACCAAATAAAACACTGGTATCAATCTTATTCAAGCAATTATCTGTCAGAAATGAGACACAGGCAGCTTTTATGCCCCAGCACAGCTTGCAAAGTGTCCACCCACCAACTCCCCCCAAAACCAGAGTGCCAGCTGGCTCTCTACTCACCAACCACCACACTCTCTGGTTTCGGTCAACCACCGTTGTTTAAATGCTCCAATACTCCAATAACTTTTTTAATTACCTTTTAAAAGTTCCACAAAAGCTCCAACTGGTTTACATCCGCGGTACTAAACGTCCAAACTTTACATTTTTCACATTACAAGTCCATTTATTAGAGTAATTCAAGGTAATATCTCCATGCCGTGATTCAGTAGTCCTCCTCCTCTATGGCAACGACACACTCCATTCATTGTAACCATGACAGCGTAACGTCTCCGGAACACGTGACGTCCCTTTCTGGCCAATCACGACGCGTTTCGCGTTCAATATTCAAACCATGGAGTGACGCTATTGGCTGATGGTGATGACTGCTGACAGGCTTTATTTTTGCATTTAAATCTAATTTAAAAGCCTAGAGTTGTTGTTTTTTTAAATAAACAGCACCACTTAAATATAGAAATAGCGGGATTTAGACCTAAATATGTCAAATTTAAATTTTAAAATACATGCACACATTCAATAATGATAAGTTCTCAATATAATAAAAAGAAATGCAAATTATAATATTGTAAATTATATAGTCTTACCTATATGATTTTGCTGTTGTTGCTCAATCCATTTGCATGTGGGTTTTCCCCCTGTCTCTTCCTCACTGGAGCAGGTGTCTGTAAACAATGCCTCTCTGGTCAAAGGGCTGCAACGGTTGCACACACTATCACATGGCTTTATTACACATGTGCAGCAGCCTACACAAAAAGAGGGTTTGATGACACAAAGACTACGAGCCCCCTCATTCTGCCTATGTGTAACTTAGTCCTTCCTCCCCATCAGCTGTCAGTAGCACTTTTTATATACATGTTGTTTGTGACAAAAGGGGACAAGTGCATTAAAGCAGTACCATTTTAGTATGATCTCCACATTTTGTCCAGGATTATTATGATGGCAGAGTGCCAGAAAGGCTGTAGCAATTGGAGGAGTTTTTTTGGGGGGTTTTTTCAAGTAAGAGATTCTTATTTCTTTCCTCTTTTGTTTAAATTCCATGATTTTTACTTTTAATTCCATTAATAAATAGCCCAATGCTATTTGCCATGAAGCAATTGTTTATTTTGTATGTATAGTTTTTAGCAATATAACAGGTAGTAATATTTGGTTTACATCTTGAACAAACAATAATGCATTTTCATGAAGCAGTGACTTTCGTGGGGTTGGTGTTAGTGTGTGATGGAACTAACTTAATCCCCAGTTTCTCCAAATCCTCTTAAAATAGGCTGAAAGGCAAAGACCTTAACATTTTTGGCTCTATCCGGCCTTACCTTCTGTGTATTTTGCATGTCAACATTTACTCTGCAGTAACAATGAAAGACAGTAAATAATGGTAGACTGTGTGTTGTTTTATTCAGCAGAAATGCAAATAAGAACAGAACATCTTTGCATATAAAATACTCAGGGAAAAAACAGTCTCAAAGTTTGCATTTAGCCTAGGCCTATATCTAATCCTAAAAGCACAATGCAACCCACAATTAAACTGTATGTTATTTGTTTTGTCCTTATCAGTCCAATTAGCGTGCAGACAGAGAGCCAATCTGTGTGGTCACAGTGACACACAATCTGAATTTGCTGGATATGAAGAGAAGAATGAGTCGGTGGACTCAATATTTGTCTTTTATTTATTGCATCTAAATTAGATTCACACTGAAAAGTTGAAGACAGGAAATGTACCTTAATTAGACTCTTCAGCTGGTTTTGCTGCCACTTTGCTGACAGATTCCTTCCAATCATTTCAAAAGCAGCAGGAATTATTGCCTCAACTTCTGGTTCACAATGCTACAAATTGTCCTGTTTTGGCAACAAACGTTTCCAACTTCTAATTATCCTGGCACGGAGAAAGAAGGAAGTGACAAGGATAAGTTCGTTTTTTTGCAAGGCTGTTGTTCCCACAGTGATTTTAATAGGGTACTTGACAAATTATCAAGACAGACAATCTGATGGGGCCTGGCATACGGTAGATGCTAAAGTGCCAGCATGTGTCATTATGGTTATTACAGTAACATGGTCCATTCCATTAATGATATTCAGGCTGATGACACTTTCAAAAATGTTTGTACTGCTCTACCATCTCTGCACTGATAAGAGCTATACTTTGATATGCAACGCGATACACCTTAAACATGTTAAACATGTCAAACTGAAATCCAAAATAAATATACTTTATTCTTGCTTTAACAAGGCTATAGGTGAGGCAAGATCATGATCTCTCCCAGACAACCATAACCCTCACACATCATGCTTCACTGGGTCTTTGACCCCGCTCTGACCCCATGATGCTGACGTGCTAGAGGGTGTCTGGATCATCTTCTCCAGGAGGTTCATCATACGTTCCTGCAGCTGCAGACACTGCACCTGGAGGAGATTCTGTTGGTGCATGGCTCTACGGACCTCCCTGCACGTCTCCTCTATGGCCCGGCTCGACCTCTTTTGTTGCTGTAGCATGGCCTGCATCACCCGCAGTTTCTTTCTCTTCATGGACAAGTGCTTGTTGGCATGTCTTTTCCTGCCTGAAGTAGGGTGAGAGCTGGAAAACAGAGAATGGACCTTTTAGAGTAGTCTTGTAATAAGAGATCACCTCTGGACACAAGAGCTTATTGTTGGTCCTTCAATCTAAAACAGTTAGATAACATCAGCAACTTTCTCCCAAAGCCAGAAATCATAGAAGTAAAGTACCAAAAGTATATTAAAAGTAATGAAAAATACTGAATACAAAAGCCAAAATGCAGTAACTGCATATTGAAGGGGAACATCACCTAAATTAAGAATTCCAATATGTTTTTTCCATGGCCTAGGAAAGTTCAATCAATATTTATGAACATAAGCTACTCTCTCTCAAAGCCGGAAACTAGAGAAATGAGTCTCAAATTTGTGATGTCATAGGGTATAAAGTGCAGAGCTGCCCAATAGACAATGAATGGGAGACCGATTTAGTGGAGCCACAGAATGTTTGTTTTCTTTTTTTATTTCTAAATGAGCTTTATTCTATTGTAGTGTTGTCAGTTGTTAAACAGAAAGTGTTCCCATATTCTCAAAACATTCCTCTGGGTGCTCTCAGTGTCATTGAACATCTTTCCCAATTCGGAGCAGTTCCCCACTTTATACCCTATGACATCACAAGTTTGAGTTTTATCCCTCTAGATTTTATATTATGGAGAGAGTTGTTCATGTTTAATACTATTTTTGGACTGTCTTACACCATAGGAATAACATGTATGAATTTAAAACATGGGCGTTCCCCTTTAAGTCAACATTTAGTAAAGACCAGATAAACCAGTTAGACCTAAAGTAAATGTTTTACCATGTAGCCTAGACCTAATTTTTTATTGTTATGTCATATATGTATAATTTCAAAGAAAACAGTGTGTACAATTTTACATTAAGGCAGTTAAAGGGACTGTTTGTAACTTTTTACACGTATAAATCTACCGGGTCGGTTTCCCATGCGCGCTTGCGTGTGGCTACGCTGTTCAGACAAGACTCCAACACAAACTACACGGAGGCACCAAAACCGCAAAGTTCTATCTAGTGAAGCCCGTCTTGCAAAACAGTGTTGGCCGCGGTCGGAGGACGTGGGGGAGACCGTAGCTTTGGTCTCCAGGGCTGGAGTCTCTGCGGTTCTCTGCTCCTCTGCCTGCTTGTCTTCACTCACACACCACACGCGTTTTCGCTGTCTCGCTCCACCTCTCTTGCATGCGTGCTCACTCCACACTGCAGGAGAGTTAGTTTAGCTCTGAGAATATCTAGTGAATGTACAGTGGCCGTTTGTGCAGAAATAACTGCTGCAGCTCCTCCAGACCAACAGAGGTTTCCGTGTCTTGTGAAATGACGGGGCTCCGCAGCAAGAAACGTTATCGTCTGATCCTAGTGTTGGCTTTTCCTGCTTCAGCCTCCCGACCGGGTGCCGGAGGGAGGCTGAAGCAGGAAAAGCCATCACTGGGATCAGCAGTGATTCATGGAGAGACCTTCGTCTGGTCAGCTAACATTACTGCCAAGCAGGTGAAATATAGAGTGATATTGTGGTTTTAGCTGACGTGTGTCGCCTCACTGTTTTGAGCGATGCTCGTTCATGTCTACTTAGAGCGAGCAAGCGCGAGCCTGACGCTGACCTTCGCTGACTTAACGGCCACAGGTGTCGCTGTTAACAAGCATTTCTGAAAGTTACAAACAGTCCCTTTAAACACCAAACCAAACTGTAAACTGCACAGCAAGAGAGCCAAATCCAGTTCAAGCTAGCTGAAGATAACCATGGCTAGCTTTGCTAAAGCTAAATCTACTTCCTTTTTCCCACAGCTATTTCCTGTAATGGAAACATATCAATTTACATCATAGTAATTTAGTTTGTTGTCCCATTCAAATAAAGGCAGCAGCTAAATCCACTCATGCAAAACAGCAAGACTACTTCTGCTAAAAAGCTAGCTAGCTGTCAGCTTTTGACTCTAGCTGAATTCACGATTTGCTGTGGTGACGCTACTTTTAAATAACATATTTAGGAAATTGTAACAGCATGACAGAGTAAAGCCATGTAGGGCAATTGTGTCAGTTTAGTTGAAACTGAACAATAGAATACAAAGGTCAGTTTATCAACCTGTTATTACCTTTATCAGTGACACACACACACACACACACGATATATGTCTGGTCTACTTCCTGTTACCTGGAGCCCTGTGTGTGCTCACTGTCAGAGCTCAGAGAGTCCAGCTCTTGTTTGATCTCCATCTCATCTGAGGAGCCCGTGTACTCTGGCAGGAATCCCATCACCCCCTCCTCTGACGCGGGCACCAGGTTGTCTGTAGACTGGAAGGAAGTGGAGGGACCTGCAGCGGAGGAGGCCTGGAACTCCAAAGAGTTCACCCGCCCGTTCTCCAGCGGCTTAGAGAGGATCTTCTCGATGGCCTTATAATACGGCCAGTCCGGCGTCTCCCCGCTTTCACCGGCTACGACTTTCAGTCTCCTGTTTGGAGCAAAAACAGATGTTTAAAGTCATGCAACAGCTGGATGGAGTTTGAAGTGGACATGTGGACGTGGTGCACTTGCCTGTACTGAAATGACATGTTGGTGATTTTCATCTTGATCTCCTCTTTGAAACGCTGCTCACCCGTCAGCTGGAAAAACCTCTGGGACATCTTCTCGTAAACCTTTGCGTTCCTCTTGCTCATTTTCAGCTCCGGGTGGTGTTCCTCCCACACGTACAGGAGGGCTTTCATTTCGCCGTCGGTCCAGTTCGGGGCCCGCCTGTGTTTCTCACTGTGACCTGCCATTAAGTAGCTGAAACCGTCCTCTGATGCCATTTTTTCTTTTTAAAAATGGCCTGTGCTGGCTGTGTTTGCAGAAACAGGATCTTTAGTGGTTTGAATTTGAAAGTCTTTTTACTGAGCTGGGAGCTGTGTTGAATCTGCAGTGGGAGAGTGATACATGCGAGCAGGCACACACACCGTCCTGCCTGTGCCCTTCCCCCTAGCCTCGCTGAAAGAGGACTCAAAATGGGGCCTAAGGCGGGAGAGGAATCCGGTTAAAAGCTTTTAGTGGTGTGTGATGTCACCGTGACATCAAGTTGCCGTGGCAACGGAGAGGGAGGCAGTGCTCTCCATTTTCCCTCCCTCTCCTCTAACCACTCCCATCTGCTCTCCTTTCACCCTCCGCTCTGCTCTGCTGGCAGCACAAAAAGCTTTTAGCTGAAAGGCGGCAGTGTGAGCGCATGAGATTGCTGACAGTTTTGAAATATGAGCCTCTTGGGAGGAGGAGAAAAAAAAGGAAAGCCGAGGGTATGTGTTTCCCTGGCAACGGGGCTCTGGATCTGGTCGTCAGCCAGCACACACTGCTCCATTTAAAAGCTTTTAATAATAGACAAGTCGTTTTTGAGACGGAGACAGAGGATTTGCTTTATCTGGCGTGATGAAAGAGAGTGGAAAACACTTCCTGTTTTGCAGTTTAGACCTAAAAGGCAAGCCAAAGCCTTTCACTGGAGAACTGAGACACTTTAGGAGGAACAAAATGGCAACATGTGGTGATCCACCACAACGGGAAACAAAACGCTGACTGCTCTGTAATATGTAATCAGCTTTCTATTCATAGCCGTAGATTGTAGACAATGGACCCCTGCAGGAAGGGTTGCTCTGACCAGCTGGAGACCCCTCCCCCCATTCAGATCTCCGCAAGAGGAGGATCTTTGTCTCCCCCCACCTCAAGCACCCTAATCTGCCATATTATGTGCATTTATTTCCCCCTTCATGTCCCTCGCTCCCCCACCTCCCTCTCTGTTCCTCTGCATCAAAGCCACGAATACATAGACAGTGAAACCCCTGCAGCCTCCTGCATCGTCTCTCCATATTTACTTTAGCCGACCCCAAAAAGAGCAGAAATGGTAATGCACCACCCTCACTTCATCTTTATTAGTGCCATTAGTTGCTGACAGCCCGGCTTAACTCAGTTCTGGCCTGATTAGACCCTTAACCCATCTGCTCCTCAGTAAACTGACAAGCAACCTGTGCATTTTCATACCACAAATTGGCAGCTCGGCCCAATCCATCACATCTGTCACTTAAGACAAACGTTAAGCTTCGCCGTTACAGAAATAGAAGGGCAAATGAAAGTTGGTGTGAATGTTTTTTTGTTTGTTTTTCTACTGTTACCTCCAAGAAATTTGATTAATATTTTGTTCATATATATCACTTGGCTTACTTCCTGAAGGTAAAATATTATTTATGCAGGGTGGGTGTTTTTTTTCACAGAAAAATGTCTTAAAATTATCTTAAATAAGACGTAACGTGAGCCCCTAAATGCTTATGTTTAAATGAATAGTCACTAACATACTAACCTAACTCTATTTCAATATAATGACTAAATCCTCTTGCTGGGGTCCACTATAATTGTGTTTAATTATCTCCGTACATTTTTTCATTCACTAAAGTGGAAGTAATCCAGACTACTAATCCAGGAGCCAGACTAATCTACAGATAAACTGGTCATGCGCCGCTCATTTCTTGAAGTAGAAGTCAGTAGATAAAATCACACCACATTGTAAAATGGAACTATATGACAAGACTAACCTGGATCTATTTTACAGCTTTATAATTTGTTCTTGCTCATAATAGAGGAGAATGTCTCTATAAATGAAAATGAATTATCTATATTCATTCCATGACTATTTATACAAAGGCTAAAACAAAAATGAAAAAGTGGTTTGATAGCAAATTCAACAATAACTCAACAGACATTGATTAAAAAATCTAAAAACACAAAAACCCATATGTGTATGATCCAGCTTTTTAAAAAAACATCTAAAACATCTTTAAATTAAGTGGCAGGATGATAATTTGTTTCTGGCGAAAACTTTCTGGTACTTTTTCAAAAATGTATATGTGAGTCAAACATACAATATAAATCTGCAGCTATACTTTTAGTTGCATGTTGCCATAGTGAGATGATGTAGCGTTCATGGGTTCAGATAACCTTATATGGCCCTTAAAATAAGACTATACGTAACTTTGGAGAGAAGAAATTCGTCCTCTTGCAAATGAAAAGTTGAATTCATAAGCAAAGAAACGCAACCTCGCTCAATTCCATACACTCTGGGTTTTGCTGCTATGGTCTTATTTAGTCTGGTATGATCTTTAGCGTATGGTGGCTAATGTGAACTAACATTAGCAAACAGATTCTTCTCTACTTGTGCTACTGTGTGTCTACAATGTTTTAGCATTTAGCAGAAAAAGTAACACTTGGAACATACATCAGCGTGATAAGAACTACCTAAAATCTCAGAAACCATCTTTGAGAAAAAAGTTATTTGACGTGTACTTTGACTTTTTTAGTTTGACCTAACATTGAGGGATGATCCAGATGTTTTGGTTTCACTTTTGGGGAGCAGTCATGTCGTCCATCTTTATATACAGTCTATGTATTTGCCACTTGTGACCACAGTGTCTGCTGCTCGGATTACAACACACCCAAAGGGACAGCGACTTTATTCTCTGCTCAGGTAGCCATTACTTTTCTATATCATTACATTACACATTACAATATTAATGCTCTGGATATTGCATAGAGCACATTTAAAGTAATACAAGTTGGCATATTTATGGACTTAAATAAACATTACGTAATAAACCTTATGCCTACATAAAATTAGTAAGTAAATCAGAGTAAAGTCCTGTTGTCTCTTTGAACCTTAGAAAAACGTTTAATGCAAATTTGTGCACATAAACACACATACATACAGTACAGTGCATACATAAAGTATCATAAAGTATAAATGCTTTTAATGTTGGCCTACATTAGTATGTCAACACATACTGTTGTACATCTCGTTTCTCTCACACCTCATAATAAACCGGTCCACAGTGGATCCAATGCAAACTGACTGGACCATTTTTGCCCAAAGCTGGATCCACAACCAGAGATAGTCTTCTGCACCTAAAACTAAATATGACAGAAAAACAACCGATGAGCACATTTTGTAGTGTGATTAGAGCATTTGAGGCTGGTGTGTGTGTGTGTGTGTGTGTGTGTCCTACACAATAATACAGTAGATACAAGCTGTCCGGTTCATTTTGATACTAAGTAGAAAGCTCTGTGCAAGTCTGAGCTCAGGCAGGAGGTCCAATCCTAGCTTTTGGGTGGGGGGGGGGGGGGGGGGGAATGGTGTAATCCATAGTAGCTGTTCCTCTATCAGTCCTCAACATTAACGCAGACACGAGAAGACATAGAAAGCTATAAATGCACCCATGGTCTGAGGGCAGAACAATTAAGGAATGTCAGTTTGTGAAGCTATCAAATACAAAATACTGAAAATGATTTATTTTTTTTAAAGAAAGGGGGCTGGTATATGGCATATAAAGTGTCAGGCAAACTCTGGTACACCAGCAGCTCATCTTAACTTCACCCCACGCCCCAAAACAATGCAAAGAAACACGCCATATAAAACAAAAACAAAAAATAAAATATAAAAACATGATAGAATGGAAACAATATCATATAATATATCAAGTATTCGTAATATACAACAATACAATTGAATAAAAATCAAACTTAAAAAGGAATGTAGTTCTGGAAAAGTACCACTAGAGGTCAGCAAATATTCATGCTCAGATATCCAGTTATACATTTGAAATATTTATCTGCAATGACACGGTTCTTCTGCTTGTGGATTTAACAACTTACAGACCTCTTTTCACCTCCTTTCAGTTCCACATAGCAGCAGCAGTAGTAGTAGTAGTGGTAAACACTTCATCAATTCAGCAAAATTCACTTAGTTACATTCTTGAAATGAAGTCTCACAGTATAAATGACAGTTTTTTTTTTTAATCTAACACTGACTTGTATGTGCACAGTGGTCTCTCACGGAATAACATCTGCGATCTTGACACTGTTACTGCATTGGGAGGAAAAAAACGATTTCCCACGTATCGAAACTGACTCATGCAGTCATAAGAGAAATTTTATTCTCAGCAAAATCTGAAACAATTTCTGTAACGTTCCTGTAAAGAGTTTTTTGAAGTTCATCTCTGTCGGTTAAAGTTCTCTCTGTTATCAGATTTTGAAAAATAATTGTCCAGCTGTGGATCCATTCCCACGATGTTTAATCTCAGCGTCTGTTCAGTCTCTGGGTAGGCACTCCTCCTCGGTGATGCCCTGAGCCTTGAGCTCCTCCAGGACGTTGTCCAAGTGGCCCGGGTCGGGGTAGCCGTGGCCCGTCAGGTTGGAGCCGAACTCCGTCTTGTGGTGCACCTCGTTCCAGATGACCGTGTCTGACTCGCCGGTGGTGCTTGACGTACCCACGGAGAAAATGAGCCGGCGGTCCCACGCTACCAGGAGAAGCCTCAGAACCTGGACGAAAGGGTGAAGAAAGAAAAGATGACGCTTTATAAGAGAATCAACTTTGAAACCATACAGGAAGTTAGACAGTAAAGATCTCATTTACCTTGCGTCCCTTCTCGCTGTCAGGGAGGTAGCAGTGTCTGGGGAACCCGCGGGCAGTGAAGGGTTTGCCTGGATTCGGGTGCTCTGGGCCCTAAACAGCAAGAGCAAAGTTCATCACATCATCCAAATAAAAAACAATAATGCTTCTTGTATTCCTCATTTAGATCAATGGTTCCCAGCCTATTTTCTTTGAAGCCCCCCCTAACTTGTATCTAGGCAAAGCCGAAATTGCTGTTTTCGAAAGGCTAAACGCCAACAAATATGGATTGAAGCAGAATATTTCGTTAGATTTTGCAATTTAGTAGCAAAGAAATTAGGGCTGTCAAACTTGATGCGTTAACGCAAATTCGTTTTAACGGCGCTAATTTCTTTAACGCGTTAACGCAACTTGTGATTTTTAGGTCGTATCAGGCTCAGTTTTAAAGCTAGAGTGAATATACTGGCATCATATGAAACTAGAAAATCAATGAATCTATTGGTACCAACCATGTTGGTGAGGAAAAACTGGCATGGCCATTTTCAAAGGGGTCCCTTGACCTCTGACCTCAAGATATGTGAATGAAAATGGGTTCTATGGGTACCCACGAGTCTCCCCTTTACAGACATGCAGGTTTCTGGACAATATTTGTCATTGTTTTGTGTTGTTGTTGATTTCCAATAATAAATATATACATATATTTGCATAAAGCAGCATATATGCCCACTCCCATGTTGATAAGAGTATTAAATATTTGACAAATTTCCCTTTAAGGTCCATTTTTAACAGATAAAAAATGTGCAATTAATTGGGGATTAATCGTGATTAACTATGGACAATCATTGCGATATATCGTGATTACATTTATTTAATCGACTAACGGACCTAAAAAATATATATATCTTTTAAAAATAGTTCAATATACAGACTTTTGTATAAATTATCCAGTAAGTGTGTTATAATGATTTTAGTTATACATGAGCAAATCTAATTTTGACAACCTGAGGGCAGACAAATCCTGGCGCACCCTCTGTGATCTTTGGAGCCAAGACCCCAGGTTGGGAACCACTGATTTAGAAGCTAGTGTCGTGTAAGCATGGGTAAGACTTCACCTGGATGCCAGGAGGGATGTTATAAATGATCCGGATGGTTTTGCAGTCCGGGTGGCCTGGCAGCGAGTGGGGGATGACGTGGTACTCCATCTTGCCTGGGGGCTGGTTGCCGGTCTTGACTCCGTAGATGGTCTTGCAGGTGGGACACTGCAGGCTGCCGTCCTTGTTGCCGTTGTTGTACATGGCGACGAGGCACTGGAGGTGGTACTGGTGGCCGCACTGCGCCAGGCGGCCCACCGACTCGGCCCGGGAGATGCCGCCCACGCCGGGGCCTTTGTAGCCCGACGGTCCGGCCAGGGCCTCCATGCAGATGGTGCAGTCCTGAGATGGGGAAGACGATTTATGACTTTAGCCAATGAACGGGTATTTTTTAAATGAATGAAATCCTCAAAAATTAGTACTCACCTCCTCTGGGGGATTGCGGACTTTCTGAAGGTACCTCTTCACCACCTCCTCGGGGGTCTTCCCTACGAGACGGAAACACAAATTATGTGACCAAAATTCACAGGACAGGTTTGACTGGGTGAAAAAAGCAGGACTTTATCATCAAACCCACCTTTACGAGCCTGCTTCTTCGTGGTCTTGCGACAGCAGTGGCCCAGACCAGGGATGGGCTTGATGTCGCTCTTGCTGACGGGCGGTGGATGGAGCACCAGCTTGGGAGGGCGGGTCAGGCAGACAGGAAGCCCTGCTGCACTCATCAGGATGCCTGTAATGCCTGTATGCAGCCAGCAGAGGGGGACGTTAGACACTGTATTTGGGGTTTACTCATGAGCTCTTCATTCAGGGAATTCTCTATTAACCATTTACTCGTGAGGTGAGGTGTGGTCAGTTGATTTACTGGTTAAATATGGGGCTAAATGTTATGAGCTGTGGGGTCTGTGGGGCAGTAAATCAGTGTCAAGTAAAAGTTTATTAAAAGAGCTGGAAAGTAGGACAAACTTCAACAAGTAAGATGCCTCCACAAAGTCTTAAAAGCAGAATTTTAGACCTATTTAAATATAATGAGAAAAAAATGGTTGCATCAATAGAGTTACCTGCCAGCGCAGGGTGTACAGGGCTCGATCCATTCAGGTTCTTCACTGGAACGGTTGGCACTCTGAAACCCAAGAAAACAAACGTACATTCATCTACAGGTTGCTGACACGCTAAAAGCAGACACGCAACTTGTCTGGTCACCTCGGCCCAGTTTCAACGCGTGATGAGTCACAAGTGACAAACAACATATGCTAGTTTCTAATTCACCTTATGTCAGCAGGCTAAGGAGCTTTTGTCGAGTCATGCGGGGAAATAAACAGACGCCGCTCATCACGACTTGACTTACTGTTCTATAACTGGCAGGTGGGACTTCCTGCTGTGTTAAGGCTTAAGATTAGAACGCGTATGGCAGCATTTCTTGGTAAATGACTTTGGTATAACACAACTGATATAAAACTTATCAAGAACCCAGGAGAAACAACATTAGTAATGATATCACCAACTCTCGCGCAGTGCAAAAATGCTCTTTTTCAAGACAAATGAAGGCACTTTCAACTTAATATGGGGAGGTCAAACTTAATAAGCAGCTTTGATTTTAAACAGAAATTGGGTATGTTTTTCCACAGCTGATTCAGTGATTTTAGGGGCCTGATGATGCTCATGATGCTGGATAGTTTAATGAATAATAATGCATCCTATTTTAATAGTTATATTTTGTGAGTAAAATCGGGAATCTGCAACATAACCAGTAGGTAAATGTAGTACTACAATATGTAGTACGGGTGGCAGTAGCTCAGTCTTGGCTTGAGAACAGGAGGATCGCTGGTTCGAGTCCCCGCACGGACAAAGTACGGACCGCGGACTGGTAGCTGGAGAGGTGCCAGTTCCCCTCCTGAGCATTGCCGGGGTATATATATATATATATATAGTATATTTCACTGTGTGCTGTGCTGTGTACAATATACTGTGTGACAATAAAAGTTCATTTACATTTTCCTCTGAAGTGTAAGTACACAGTATGTACAGTTGAGTTGCATATTTTTAAGTGCTTTTGGGGCGTTTTGTAAGTTATTTCAGGGTACAATGAGATGGAATAGTAACATAATTCTACATGTTTCATATCTAAACATCATAATAAAACTAGAGCTGTTTAATTGGGCCCCCAGGTAAACGGTAAAGTCTGCCCTTGGTGTTTTTTTCCCCAATGAACAAGAGTGTATTTCACCGATGTTTCTGACCGTGAGTAGCCACTACTTGGGAGTGTGATGCGACTATGTCATGGCAGGTGTATAACCCGGGACCCAAGGAAGCGCAGTGTCGAGTGTGAAGTTGTTTGTATGAGCGGTTCACGAGAAAACTGCAAGTAGCAACACCACAGGCCAATAATTTGGCCCATTCTGAACAGGTACGGGCACTGCACTAGTTTTAATATCTAATGTCAAACCATCCTTAACCACTGCTGTGCTGTATCTCTGATCATTAACACTTATATAAAACACATGACGCTATTACTATCCAGTCAGAGGTGTGTACTTACGGTCTGCAAATTTTGATGATAGTCATTTTTCCTGCTTAAAAGCCCCAACCCAAGATATTCCAGCAATAATTTCCACTTGTCGTAGTGTTTGACTTGCTCTGGCACACGTCTGTCCTTGAGTCCCTCTTCCTATGCTCCTTCCTCTTTTTATAGGGCTTATCCACCTGTTTCCATCTGTTGACTGAACTCTTGGCCAGAGATCCGTCACAGCAGGGATTACCTGTCAGTTACCGTGTCACACTGCCAGACTGCCATAAGGCCGACGAATAAGAGCACATACGACTCGTAGGTGTACTAACACACTGACACTTAGATATTACACCTACTGTGATAAAATCCTATTTGGGTGGGAGGATTTGTACACATTGTTGTGTTACATCATTCAAAGCTATCCATTAATATTGTCCTCTGAACTCACTGTGATCACCCTGATGGTAACTGTGTGCATTACAACCTACAATAGATTAAAGAAAGGGCACCTTGCTAACAATAAAGAAGGCTACAACACATCAATGAAACATGTTTTTACTTTACTGTTTTTACTTACTAATGGAGGGCAAAAAAAATTCTAAAAATATTTTTCTTTTTACTTTTTTTTTTTCCATCAGGACAGACAACCCTCTGCCCTTTATTCTATTTTTTGTAATTATCTTTCTTTTACATTATGCTCTATTTACTGCTGTTTATGTCTGATGCGTTCACTCTGTATGTGCATATTAATACGCATGTGTTTTGTCTGTTTTCTGTCTGTTTTTGCTGTTGTTTTTTTGTTTCTTTTTTTGTTTGTTTAATATACCATTACTACTATTTCACTTGAATGTTGAAGTACATGTGTATTTTTTTCCCTCCTCCTTTCTTTTAAATTATTTTTTTCATGCACAAATGGAAAACTATATATATTTAATATATTGCAATTGCACTGTAAATAATACAAATATTTTTCTTTTATGTTTTTTTTGTCTTACTGTTACTTCTTTATTCTTGCCATTTAGTCTTTCCTCTTAATTTGTCAAATGGTAAAAATAAAATATATTGAAAAAAATACATCATTATTTAAAAAATACTTTCCCTAGAAATCATTCACTGTGTCTCTCTCCAACTGCAGTATTTGTTATTTAATTATAGTTCAGTTTTTTTGTATTTCTACTTCATGCATCTATTTTTGTGAGCATTTTTTTTTGTGGTACTATAAAGCACGCTGTACTGCTTTTATTTATATATATAGAGAGAGTTCTTTGTTCTTTGTAAGTTATTTCAGGGTACAATGAGTTAGAATAGCAACATAATTATATGTTTGAGGGTTATATATAACCCTCAAACTCCCAGGCCTCTGGTAGAGGACCTGAGCTTGAGGAAGACACATATACCACCCAACGAGGGTGAGACGGAGATTTATATATATATACTGTATATATAAGTTTTAGTTAGATGGTTAAGTATCGAATATATATTCGATACTTAACCATCTGACTAAAACTTTAATGATATGATGACTAGCTAATTAAATTCAAAGCAGAAGGAGGGTGACGTCACATAATGCTTTTTTACAACCCAGAGGAAACAATAGGTGCATACCTGTTAGTGGTAACTCAAAAAGTCTTTTAAAGTCTTTTTTGGGGGGGGGGAAATGCCTCAAAATTACTGGAAATGATTCAAATTCACACTGTGGCGTATTATTTGACAGTTAATCAGTAATCATCTATAGAAAATCTAGTCTCACCGACCTTGTTCTTAGAGTGAAAATAAGGGAAAACAGGCTATAAGGATGAAGATTGTGTTCTGGTAAACAAACACAGTAGCAACATATTTCTGCGCAGTGTCTTCACTACCAGGAAGTAATTACTGAACTGTGCCATTCCTGTACCTGACAATCTGCTTACGCTCTACTCTGTGACTACATTTCATTGACTGCCCACAAACAAAGTCTCCGTGCTGTAGTGTTAGCTTCCTGTGTGCGTGCCGTATACTGTATGTGATTCACCAAAACATGCAGGTCACGATGAAAGCAGATTACAGGAAGGTTGAAGGAAAAGCAGAGAAAGGATGGGAAAGAAGAGAGGTGTCAATTGGTCACGTTTCTTTAATCCCGGCTAATCTAACGGCATTAGAGCAGCCTCCATCTGGACCGCTGGAAGATGGAAACACACGAGCAGCAGCATATGGCAACACACACATATATACACACACTTAGCAGTGTAGGTTTTGTGGGAGTGACACACTTCCAGGAATCCCACCCAGTGCAGTGAGAAGGGAAAGCACCACAACAGGTGGGTGGACCAAAGGACACTCTCGTCACTGTGGAAATCTGTGACGTTGGCGACCCCTCAGAGTATATATATACATACACACATACACACATACATATATCATATTATATAATAATAATTATCAGTCTAGGGCTGCAACTAATGATTATTTGTATTGTCGATTAATCTGTCGATTTTTTTCTCGATTAATCGATTAGTTGTTTGGTCTATGAAGGCAAAATGCTTCAAAAAGAACAATAATCCACTTTTGTTTTCTTCTTTAAATGACTCAATACATTAATTACCTACATGTTGAACTCTAGCAGTGGGTTCACCAGCTTAAGGAGCCGTTTCCCTCCGCTGCTCAGGTACCCAAGTGGTGCTAGTTATGAATTTGGAGTTAAAGCAATAAGACGATGACAGCAAACAGCACTAAGTGGAGCTGAGGACAAAGCAGTAGAGAGGAAGAGCGAGTGGCGGCGGAGGGGTGAGCAGAGAATCCCCGGCTGATGGGATCAGAGAGACTCCTGATCTGTGACGTTGGCCGTTTTAACGCAGCAGCAGGTGCTCTCACCCTCTCTCAGGTTGAAAGAATGGGTCAGTCACACAGCTCAGCCTGACACAAAATACACAGATTACCGAAGCAAGAATATTAAGCCTGTGGTATTTGGTATTAATCTGAGGTTTAGCGGGATTTCTAATGCGAGGATTCAGAAAATTGGGGTTCTCTGCTGGGGCAATGTCGGGTTTTACTCATATTGAAATTCTCCTCAGCATGTGGTCGTTTTTTTCAGTGATTAATCACAGTACGAGCAGCTCCACGCAGACCTGCGATTAAACACAGATAAAGTGACTGCATGTGTTTGATTAATGTGGGAATTCATTTCATGTCGTAATTGAGGCAACTGCATAACAAGTGAAATCTAGAGCACCCCAGCAACATCTCTTTCAGTTGAGACTTGTGAGGGAAAATGTTATAAAAGGAAAGGCTATATTTGGAAGCTGATGAAGTCTAGATGCTCACAACAAGGCGCCAAGGCAGAGCCAGCTGCAAAAAACAGAGAGGGATGATAAAATAATGAAGGAGCAGCAGTGCTCTTGGTCCAAACGTCTTCTCGGAACCTCTTTGCAACGCTGACCACAGATATGTTGCTAACCAGCGCCCTCTGGCTATGACACCTGGATACTGTGACTTCCATCATTCACTAACACTGAGGCTGAAAACTGTTGTGAGTCTTTAGACATGTTCGAGGACTCTGCTTTGAATGATAATTTGTGTCTGATATGGATTTTCTACCAAAATAAAAGTTAAATAACTAGTAAAAATTCTTAAAGAGGACCTATTTTTTGGGCGTGTAAAAGGTCTGCAAAGTTACAAAGCCCAAAGTCCACACCAAAGGGAGTTACTCTTTCCCACAGAAACACTGCTCCTGAACTGCCTGAAACCCCTTGCTTGAAGTCCCGCCTTTTCTTCCATAACGTGGTGATGTCACCAAGTAACACACTTTGCCTAGCGGCTAGTTTGGCACGCCCTCAGACAGAGGGTGAAAAGAGGTGCTGCAGCACAGCCGCTATGAGGAAAATAAAGCGTTTTTGGAATATTAAAATAGTAAACATGTTCTAGTAGAAACCCAAAATACAAGTATGAACCTGAAAATGAGCATGAGAGGTCCTCTTTAAAATTACACAATCTTCTTCTCCCTCGATACAAAAATCCAGAATCTATAAATATAAGTGCTGTCATAGTTAACGCGATAAGAACACGTTAACGCAAATTCATTTTAATGACACTAATTTCTTGAACACATTAAGCAACTTGTGATTTTTTTACGTTGTAGCGGGCTCAGTTTTATAGCTAGAGTGAAGATACTGACATCAAATGAAACTACAAAACCTATGCTTTCATCATACTAACTTGTTGCAAAGGAGGTTAAATAATGCTCCAAACTTGCGCTATATATTGGCGAGGAAAAACTGGCATGGGCATTTTCAAAGGGGTCCCTTGACCTCTGACCTCAAGATATGTGAATGAAAGTGGGTTCTATTGGTACCCACGAGTCTCCCCTTTACAGACATGCCCACTTTATGATAATCACATGCAGTTTGGGGGCAAGTCATAGTCAAGTCAGCACACTGACACACTGACAGCTGTTGTTGCCTGTTGGGCTGCAGTTTGCCATGTTATGATTTGAGCATATTTTTTTTATGCTAAATGCAGTACCTGTGAGGGTTTCTGGACAATATTTGTCATTTTGCGTTGTTAATTGATTTCCAATAATAAATATATACATACATTTGCATAAAGCAAGCATTGATAGCCCTAATATATATTCAAATATTTTCATTTTGAAAGTTTAATTACTAGAAACAAGATATCTCCTACTTCATAGTAAAGTTAATTCTCGGATTATTATGTGCACTGGAGGCTTCAAGTTTCCACATTGCACTTGATGTGTAAGTTGCATATTGGCCTCCAAACTATAGTTGTGATGTCACAAAGTCATGGTCGTACAAACACGTCTGAAATATTTACTTTAAGGTGAGCACAGACACATTTTCCACGGTCTTCTAGTGACAAACTCTGCACATACATCATTCTGCACAGTGAAGTGAAAACGCAACTAGCACAACTAATTTTGGAACTTTTATGAGCACCTTTATTAGCTACACTGCGAACAAATGAATGAAGATACACCCCTCTGCATACTAAAACTGAAGGCCCACAAGACGACATCTGAAAACATCTCGGATTTTCGTTGTGGAGATTGTGCTCAAACTCAAGGACATGGCTCCAGTACAAAAAGACCACTGATGGAAATATCAAGCATTCCATATAGATATGGACATCCCAGATGTTACGGACCCGTTCCAGATGGGGTTTTTACAATCAGCCCATGTTTCACATTTGAGGTTTTAAACAGCAAAGTTATCCAGATAACTCAGTAAACCTGCCCTGGTCCACACTGGTTGCTACGGTTAGCAGCCCAAGCGCTTACACACACATCAAATCATTTCCAGGGTCTTCGTATTTCTTGGGCCTCGAGCGACAAATTGTTTGCATGAAAGCTAAGTCCAAACTATGGGCTGTGCATGCCTATGAGGTTGTGTGTGTAAAGTAAATCAATCCATCATTAAGCGGTTGCATGACGAATGTCTGGAATGTGAAACACTTTGTGAGCGCTCGGCTTGTTCAGTGTGAATGCTCCTCATTGTTTTTCCGTGGAAATGAACGAGCCCGAGTCCCGCTGGACTTTGTCACAAAGATTAAAGGCTCATGAATGCTAATGAGCGCTGATTTCAGACACTGTGTAATGAGGGCTTCAAACAAATTGCAAAGTCCCGTCTAAAGTGATTGTCTTACATTTCTTGTTTAGTTGGTCTCATTTAGTTTCATATACAGGATATTGATTAGGGATGTAGTCAGTGCGAAGATGTCATAAGAATGAACATTAAATAATAAGTGGCCATTAAAGAGGACCTATTATGCTTATTTTCAGGTGCATACTTGTATTTTGGGTTTCTACTAGAACATGTTTACATGCTTTGATGTTCAAAAAACGCTTTATTTTTCTCATACCGGCTGTGCTGCAGCACCTCTTTTCCCCCTCTGTCTGAGCTCCTGCCCCGCCCGAAAAGCCCAGTCTGCTCTGATTGGTCAGCTGGCCCACTCTGTTGTGATTGGTCAACCGAACCAAACTCTTCAGAATCCACTCCAGCTCAGCTCTAACTAGCTTTGTTTGAGGGCGTGCCAAACTAGCCGCTAGACAGGTGTTATGCACATGTGTTACTTTGTGACATCACCACGTTACAGAACAAAAGGCGGCACTTCAAGCGAGGGGTTTCAGGCAGTTCAGGAGCAGTGTTTCTGTGAGGGAGAGTAACTCCCTTTGGCATGGATTCCGGGCTTTGTAACCTTGCAGAATTTTTACACGCACAAAAAACGATATAACACACTAAAGGAAAAGAAAAAAGCACAATAGGTCCTCTTTAACAGGCTGGCATTAAAACTGCCCACTGCTTATATACTTTTTAAAAATTCCATTACTTTTATACTTTTTTCCCCATCTTTTCTTCTCTGATTTGTTTCGTCTAGGGCTGTCAATCGATTGAAATATTGAATCGCATGATTGTCCATGATTAATCACACATTTTGTGTCTGTTCAAAATGTACCTTAAATTAAAATTTGGCAAGTATTCAATGCTCTTATCAACATGGGAGTTGGCAAATATGCTTGCTTTATGTAAATGTATGTATATATTTATTATTGGAAATCAATTAACAACACAAAACAATGACAAATATCGTCCAGAAACCCTCACAGGTACTGCATTTAGCATAAACAATATGCTCAAATCATAACATGGCAAACTGCAGCCCAACAGGCAACAACAGCTGACAGTGTGTCAGTGTGATGACTTGAATATGACTTGCCCCAAACTGCATGTGATCATCATAAAATGGGCATGTCTGTAAAGGGGAGACTTGTGGGTACCCATAGAACCCATTTTCATTTACATATCTTGAGGTCAGAGGTCAAGGGACCCCTTTGAAAATGGCCATGCCAGTTTTTCCTGGACAAAATTTTAGCGGAAGTTTGGAGCGTTATTTAACCTCCTTCCCGACAAGCTAGTATGACATGGTTGGTTCCAATGGATTCCTTATTTTTCTAGTTTCATATGATGCCAGTATCTTCACTCTAGCTTTAAAACTGAGCCCGCTACAGCCTCCGAAAGATCGATTGTGTTAACACATTAAAAACACTAGTGGCGTTAAAACGATTTTGCATTAACGCATTATAATTGCGTTAACTTTGACAGACCTAGTTTTGTCTATTAATATGTTTATAAATGTGCTTTTATTCTTATATTTAACATGTTAGCAGACAGTTGTTTTTAGCCACAAATGGTCACCAGTTTGTCACTAACTGGTGCTGGGCAGGTAGTGTGAGTGGAAGATATTAATGTTGGGACTAAACTGAAAAATTAATACGAAAAATGTTGTATTCTTCTGATGGTTGTTTTTTATAGGAATAATAACCAAGCTTGCTTTTATATGCTCCATTGGAAATCCATACACTTTCATCCCAGAGGTTTCCTTACCTTTTCTTGGATGATAGAGCTGTAAAAGAACTGACACATTACTACAGCAGTTGTGTACTCACCCAGAGGCGATAAGGGCACGTGACTGAGCCATGGCAATGCGCTGCAGTGCGGGTCGACTCAGCCCTGCTAGGCTGGACCGGGGTGGCAGGGGGGCTGCGCAGGCAGCAGCACCGGATGAAGACACTGGACCCAGGACGCGGGCAGAAGGCGAGGGCGTGCAGGTGGAGGCAGCCGTGGAGATGAGGGGCGGTGGGCCCGGAGCGGGCAATGGAGGGGCAGAACAGGAAGCGGAGAGGGAGGACGAGGTGGATGGGTGAGGGGGGGAGGTGGCGACTGATGAGAGCGCGTTGGAGGGCGGAGGAGGAGGCGGCGGCGGAGGGGGTAGAGGCGGAGGAGGGGGGCGGGTGGAGGAGATGGATAGGGCTGCGGTAGCTGAGCCGAGGAGGGAGAGAGAGTGGGTGAAGCCTCCTCCGTAACCGAAGCTGGCGTTGCCAACACCGCTACCGCCGACCATTCCTACACCTCCTGCACCACCCATACCGCCTAGACTGTAGCCACCTGTCGCCCCAACTATGGACGTCCTGTGGGGGGAAAAAGAGCGCGACAGGGTGGGAGGTCGAGGGAGGGTTAGTGAGTACGACCCTCCTGGGACGGAGTAACTGCTGATTTTGGGACTAGGTGGCTTGGTCTGTGGCGGTCTCCGCCCCAGAGTGTGAGCAGACATGGCGCCGGCTTTGACACTTAGCACCAACATACACTGCTGACAAGCGCAGGGCTGTCCCAAGGAGGTGATGGCCGAGGCAGGGAGCGCACCACTGGGGTACGCGCTCCCGTTTCCGGTCCCGCTGTTGCTCATCCGGATCCCCATGCCCACTCCGGACACATCTACGCCGAGCAGTCCTCCGTGGCTGGGCATGGACATGGGCCCCCAGGCGTGGTGGGATTTGGGCAGGGGCCCGGACACCAGGGGGTACGCCAGGTCGGCGCGGCGCTGGATGCGGCGGCAGCGCTGCGTCTGCCCGTTGATTTGGGTCATGCTTTCGAAGTCAATGAGGTAGCAGAAGCCCAGCGGCGCCAGGTCCAGCCAGGGCTGCTGGCGATCGCGCGCTGCCTGGATGGCGATGCCCACCTCCGTGTCGTACGCCGTCCAGCTGCCGGAGTCGTTCTCCCACTCCCACAACCAGCCCTGGCCTGGCGCTGACGTGGGGTCGTAGAAGCTGCGTCGTACCGGTCGGAGGGTACCTGAGGCAGGGATCAGGAGGTCAGAACAAAAGATTCATCCACATTATTAAGATTTTGACTACTGTTAGTAATAGTCATTTTGCATTTTGCCGTGAATAGCACTTTGGACAGATTCACTGCTTCTTTCTACATGTGCACGACTTCTACTGTAACCGTGACGCTTGTCGATGAGAGGTAGTTTGCAATAGGAGTCTAAGTGGCCGACTACTGTGGCTCTATTTACTGTGGACAAGTAGATTGCAACCCTAACAAATTCAACATGTCTGTGTTTGCTTGCAAAGAATTTGGGCAAACAGGTTGCCCCTGGTAACAGCACACGGTGTTCCGAATTCTGATTGGCTGGCAGCCTTGATCCGACCCAAAGCTGGCTGTGTTTGCTTTCCCAGGGTGTCCAGAGAAACTAGTCCACAGAGTCTTCACACTGTAAAGCCTTCACATATCAAATCCCGTGTGTAAGACGAAGCTATTTTGGCATCACAAAAGAAATGCACTTTGCATGGACATTTTACCGTAGTATACTGCACAATTTGAAATACATGTAGGATGAAACATATAGCAAAACATCTCTGGAAACAAAAATAACCTCAGATATGACACAACACAAATATAATTGGAATTTTGTAGCATACAGTATGTGTGGCCTACAAGACAACAAGGGAGCTCATTCATGAGATCTGCTCCCATCGACCCCGTTTTTATCAATGACCTCAGACTCCTGAAATTCTTCCCCACCCTCCTCCTCCTCCTCCTCCACCCTGTCTCCTATTTAGACTGGGGCACCCTGCTCGCCTCCCCCATTTCAGCTTGGAAAAACAAACTTCACAAAGGCTTTTGTCAGCCAATGTTGAGAGAGAGAGAGAGAGAGCGAGAGAGAGAGAGAGAGAGAGAGAGAGAGGGGGGAAATGTTGGGTTCTCTGCCAAAGTTAGACATCTGACAATTCCCCGCTTTGTCTTACTGCTCTGCTTGCCTATCTTTGTCTTGCGAAAGATGATTTCTTATGCTCATATTCTGCTATATAAGGCAGTTGTACTGGTGGCAGTGTGTCTGGGACTATGACTGGACACTTCAGCTGCTACTGTGCCACATAGGGTGACCAGATCCCGACACATCTAATGTGGGACAAAGAGTATGTTTGTGTGGGAGAATGTGGGACAATGCTGAGAGGTAGTCTTAAATTTTGATATATAATGTCTAACTTAAAAAATAAACATTTTTATTCTGCCCCTTACCTCTATGATTTGCCCGAATGCAATCCATTGATCTCTTTTTGAAAAAGAAACTCTGAGAATGGCCTTACACTGGTTTCACCCACTTATAAGTAGTCTTTGTTGTAGTTTCCATCATATTTGGCCTACATCTGCATAGTTTGTGACTCACACTTCTCCCTGTTGGGTATAGCGTAGCAAAGACGGTGACGGGGTCAACCTGCACTTGACCCAGGCGTGCACAGTTTGATTGACATCAAACAGTTATGACAGCCTTATCCCTGCTTTCTTAACAGCCATTGGAGATGCACCGATCCAATTTTTTCCATCCCGATACCGATAAGGATACCTGGGCTTTGGGTATCGGTAAAGTGGGACACCTGGTCACCTTATAGTGCCACATGATGCAAACACACACAGATCCTACCAGAATGACTCACCTTTACACCTTTTCAAAAATCACAGCCTTGTCCTTTAAAATGTAACATCTAAAATAACAAATAAAAACAAATACTGCAGAAATAAGAAGCCATACCTCGCAGCAAAAACACTCCTATACCATCAACTTCAGGATCGACATAATGGGGCTTGCAAAAGATGAACACATGATGAGCAAAATGCTGTGCAGTCCCCTGGTAAAGTGGGACACCTGGTCACCCTATAAGTGCCACATGATGCAAACACACACAGATCCTACCAGAATGACTCACCTTTAAACCTTTTCAAAAATCACAGCCTTGTCCTTTAAAATGTAACATTTAAAATAATAATAATAAAAAAAATACTGCAGAAATAAGAAGCCACCTTGCTTGATCTGGTAAATGTAATCTGAATGCAAAAGGCTCAATTAAATGGTCTATTTCTTCCTATGGGTTCTTGTTAAGGCCACATTGCTAAAAGAAAAAAAAATACCAAAATACCCTGATGAGCACCTTGCAGCAAAAACACTCCTATACCATCAACTCCATGGAGCAGGATCAACATAAGAGATGAACACATGATGAGCAATAAAAAAAAAAAACAGGCCTCTACCACCACCACCACCTCAGGCCCGGCTCCACCACTCCACCCTCCTCCACCCTGTGTGTCTCTCTCCTCTCTTCTTGCTTCTCACCTGTGTCTTGTCTGAACTGGTGCATGGAATGCAAATCGATGATGTAGGGCGAGAGGCGAGAGTCCACCTGGCCGAGGACGACACTACCACACCGCGGGTCGCTCCGGATGACTGCCTCGATGTGATGACAGACAGCCGGGCTGTAGGGCCGCCAGCGTCCGTGCTCGTTCAGCCATTCCCAGACCACCACGGCGGACGCTAGTAACATCCTACTCCTGCAGGAAAACAACATAAAGGAGGCATATATGTGATAGGATGATGGGCTTTTAAAGATGCTGCTCCGCCGTGCATCCCTGCGCACAGCGGCGCTGCATCCATCTTGGACAGCTTGCAACCCAGATGTGTTTCTGTGGATATATATAAATATATATATTTTTTGTGCATGACATGCAAAGCGTACCTTCCATGTTTGTAGTTTCGGTTATGCAGCAATTATAGGTCCTTTTTGTTTTTTAATAGAGGGTTTCAGTGCAGAGTGTCAGTGCTCCTCGCAGGATGGTTGCATTTTACTCCCTCTATGCAGATGAGTGACGTCTACTGAAATCATTTCTCCGGCACAATCAAGTTAGGGTGAGAGGAGGAGGAAAATGCAACTTGGTGGATGCTCACTGTGGTGGTGGTGGTGGTGAAGTAGGTTACTGTGACAGATCGTGCACTGTGCAAGGTTGCATTTTCTCTTTTTTCTTTTTACCAAATCTGTGCAATCTGGGCAGATTCCTGAAAGAAAAAAATATAAATATAGATATTTACCAGGTCAGATCAGCAACTCCAGTGTCTCCCAGTCAAAGATCCTTTATTGGAACAGTTTGGGTGCTTTATCCATCATCATTCTTGAGGTAAAATCTGGTTACATAACTGCTGCTGATAATGTGTCCATGCAGCTACTTCTTTGACTCACTTCATGCATAGTGTCTCGATGGAGTGGCTCTCTCTCACCCACCACCACTGATGATGATGGGTGATTTGGCCGGTGCAAAAAATACATGTTTGACATTCGCGTGCGTGAAACACTCCCACACTCACGCTCCTCCAAGAGGCTCCAACATCCAATCAGATTTGAGCAAAGCGCTCCGTCTGGCCAATCAGCAACGTGTGCTCATCTCACACTTTAATTGCTTTGTATGAACTGTGTTTAAATGTTTTTTATTTCTTTCTTTTTAGTAGCACATATTTTTCCACATCTACCACTTTTTCTGATATGTTTTGTTGAATATTCAGTCGTCTAAAAAGAGTGGAGATGCCGGGGATTGAACCCGGGACCTCATACATGCGAAGCATGCGCTCTACCACTGAGCTACATCCCCATTGGACAACATGGTTCCAACGAAACATGATTTTTATACATATCTGTCTCCAATGATGTAATTTTAATGTGTTGTAATGTTAGTTCTATCAATAAAAAAAGGCAGTACTAATATGAAAATGTCACTTTTTTATTAATTTTCTTACAGTGTACAATATCTCAAAATGAAAACATTTTTGCCAACATAACTGTTCATGAACTGGCACTGCCTTTCAATACATTCATTAACAGAGTAAAGTAGGTCAGATATTTACATGCATGTCAATGTAGCTTCTGTTCATGGAGTCATCATTATATCCTTTAAAGATATATAGAGCTTAATGTTGTAGTTTTGCAGTACATTCAACATGATGATTACTACTGATCTATATTTTTTTACTACACACTAGGCCACAATGTAGCCTGACTAACATATGAAATGGCACTTGATGGTAAGTTTGACTCAGTCCCAAACAAGTTAAATATTCAGCACTATCACATTAGATCACATTTGAGAAGCTGAATTAAAATTAAAATTGTGTCTTTTTTTGCCAAAAAAATAACTTTTCTGAGGATCGCTCAATCAATTAATGGACTGTTTCAGCTCCACTGATGTCATTTTGATGTGTTGTAATGTTAGTTATCTCAACAAAAAAAGGCAGTACTAATATGAAAACGTCATTTTTTAATGAATTTTCTTACAGTGTACAATATCTTAAAATGAAAACATTTTTGCAAAACAAAATTGTTCATGAACTGGCACTGCTTTTCAATACATTCATTAACAGAGTAAAGTAGGTCAGATATTTACATGTATGTCAATGTAGCTTCAGTTCATGAGTCATCATTATACCCTTTAAAGATATATAGAGCTTAATGTTGTAGTTTTGCAGTACATTCAACATGATGATTACTACTGATCTATATTTTTACTACACACTATAGGCCACAACGTAGCTTAACTAACATATGAAATGGCACTTGATGGTAAGTTTATTAAGTAATTAAGTAATATTCAGCACTATCACATTAGTTCACATTTGAGAAGCTAAATTAAAATTTTGTCTTTTTTTGCTTAAAAAATAACTTTTCTGTGGATCGTTCAATCAATTAATGGACTCAGCTCTACATATGACATTGAGAACAATATGAACACAGTAATATGTAATAGTAATATCTATTTTTTTTCTGTTTTTACTTTCAGTGTATATTACAAAAAAAAGCAATAAAAAAACACAGAATATACAGCATGCAATAGGCTGACACAATAATACAAAAGTTTGATTTGACAACTTTATAAAAGATAAACTTGTACACAAACATTCAAAATCCAATCCAGTGTACTCCTGCGTATTCATAACAGCTTCATTCATCAATGGCCTTTTTATCCTGATGCTTCAACAGGAAGTGGAATTAAAAACCAGAGCCGTAGCTACAATTGAGGACACTGTTTTCAGTGTTTTTTAGGGGGGGATTTATGGGGTTTTCGTAACCTGAGGGAGTCTATACTCTCCAATTAAAAACTGTTTTATAGGGTGGTTCCAGTATTTTTAGACTACTTTGGCTCCTGGCAGTGTGGAACAGCATTTAGACTTTCATGTTGGGGAAATACAATTCACAGAAAATCTATTTTCACAGCTAATTAGGGGACACATGACCTCAGTACTATTTCCTAAACCTCCCTTGTATTTCATTACTGTTCTCACAGTACAGTCATATCATTGTCCTTGCCTGAACCCCCCTCTTCCTCAGACCAGATGGCACTACCAGAGAACTGCTTTAGATCTACCAACAACCCAGTCCCTCCACTTGCTTCACCTTTACCTTCTCTCACTTTCTCCTCTGTCTGATCCCTTAGACTGGCTTGCTCCCCTGCCTCTGAACTCAACAGACTTGAGTTATCATCTGAAGAGTCACCTCCTTTTCCCTTTGCCTTACCACATTGCTCCTCATCCTCCTCGGCCTCCTCCTCATCCTCCTCCCGGTCATCTCCCTCACTGTCACTCCCCTTGCTACCACCATCCTCCACCTGACCCTCCTCATCTTGGATTTCCTGCATTTCCTCTCCATCTTCATCAGTATCACTTTGAGGCCACAGCTGGACTCCGAGACGCGTCCCCACAGCTAACGCTGCCCCTCTCACCCGGTCCCTGACCCCTCCTTCCTTATACACCATGCGCCGCACCGTATATTTTCCATTGGCCTCCTTGTTCAACTTAATGTACAAGAAGATCAGCAACACAATTAAGCCTACCAGGCAGAAAAAAAGGATCAGCACAGTCAAAGTGTTTGATTCATACTTGACTTCAGCCATGCCTGGAGTGAAGAGAGAGAGAAAGGGGGTTAGCATGGTCAAACATTGGGATTTATTAATTTCTTTGAATGTTTTTGTGTTCAGTGGCACTGTCTCTTGAAGAAATAGTTTGACATTTTGGGGAAAGTGATTATTTGCTCACATCTGAACCAGTTGGGCTATCTCCAGGTCTGAAAGTGAAGCCAATGCTGAAGTGCTTTAAACTTGCATTATTTCTAACAGCCAGCAGGGGGCGACTCCTCTGGTTGCAAAAAGAAGTCTGATTGTATAGAAGTCTATGAGAAAATTACCCTACGTCTCTCTTGATTTATTACCTCAGTAAACATTGTAAACATGAGTTTATGGTCTCAATCGCTAGTTTCAAGTCTTCTTCAATACATGATGATGTTCATTTAGTAAATTATGGTCCCATTTAGAGTCAAATAGACCGTAAATCAGGGGGTGCTTTAGGGCGTGGCTAACGTCGCTACCATGGCATTGTCTGATCTGGGTGTTGTCCGTGTTTTCGTCTTAAAACTTTAACCCTTTCACAGTGTGTTTTCAGTTACAACCTTTTTGGTCGCCTAAATATGTCTTAATCAGCGTTCGGTTGTACTTAGCTCCATGCTCTCGCATCACTTCTGGTTGCAAAATACCAAGATGGTGACGGCCAAAATGCCAAACTCGAGGCGTCAAAACGGCACTTCACAAACCAATGGGTGACGTCACGGTGACTACGTCCACTTATTATATACAGTCTATAGCTAGCCTGGCTCTGTTCAAAGGCTCCAGGCTCAAAGAAACATCCCAGCACATAACCCTCATTAAAACAGCAAATTATCGATTTTACACCTCTATTTTTGGACAGAGCCAAGCTAACTGTTTCCCTCTGTTTTCAGTATTTATGCTAAGCTACGCTAGCTGGCTGTAGCTCCATATTTACCATACAGATATGAGAGTGGTATCGAACTTCTCATCTAGCAAGAAAACAAACATGTTTATTTCCCAAAACGTCAAACGATTCCTTTAATAGAGTTGTGTCTAAAAGGGAGCCCGCAAACTGCGACATCTGATCTGAGATCCACAAAAACTCTTGCGAGACTCGCTGCCCGACGACCTATCCTAACTTGAACTATTCAAGAGCAATGCCAAACCTTAACTATTCAAGAGCAATGCCTAACCTTAACTATTCAAGATCAATATCTAACCTTAACTATTCCAGATCAATGTCTAACCTTAACTATTCAGGGTCAATGCCTAACCTTAATTATTTAAGATCAATGCCTAACCTTAACAATCTTGCAAGAGTTTCCCCAGTTTGCTGGCTCCCTTCTAGCCACTACCATGCTAATCCTAAATTATCAAACTGTAAATCCCACAAAATTGAGACGGATTAGATTTAGAGATATACTTTACCTCCTTAGAAAATTCCCCGCTGAGTAGAAAAATCCCACTGGCTTGGTGTCACAGTTAGGCAGAATGTTGCAGTCAAACTCCCTTTACTTTAAAGCAGTTGTGAAGTTTTTATCAGATCCATTGGTAAATTTGTATCCGGGATCTAGAAAAAAGAAAATTAGAGAATTAAATAACAGTGCATGGTAAACCTTTAGATGGCTTAACGTAAAATATTATCCATTCGGTTAAATTTTGCTGTGGCATTTCAGGTTTAACTGAGAAATGCCAATAATTCTGCCTCCTAGGTGGTATTATATTGCAGAAGCTGCTCAACCTGTAGGTATTGACATTTAATCCTGATACAATTATAATAAAAAAGTTACCATCCACGCTGGCTTAAACGTAGCCAAAGGTTCATAATTGCAAATATACAAACGCACGCTGGAGATGTGACAGGAAGTCTGTATTGCCTCTATCTCATTCGACTTTAAGCTGTGTTGTCTCGAGTGACAGGAAGCTCGCAGACCGCTCGCAGTGTTGCTGGTTTCCTGTAAAAATGATGATTGAACAGCATCAGTCAGCCTGCCATGGGAGGGAACTTTTTTTAGTCATGGTTAATAAGACTCCCAGAGATCAGACAAAAAGTGTTGCATCATAATGTTTAATAAAAATAAATAAAAATACAGAACGTGCAATACATTTTATGAGGATAGATGTATATATATTTAAATAAGAGCAGACAAAACATGAGGCATTTGTATTAAGATTAATTAAGAATAGACAGAAAAGTGTGCAGCATAAACGAGTTAAGAGGATGTTCAAAATATATTTTTAAAAAGCAGGAAATAAACTGTAGAAAAACTTACCCAAAGTTGTGAGAAGATAAAGTTAGTGGTGCCAGAAGACTGAGTTGAGTAATCTAGTGTACTTTTGAACCGTGTGACAGCATATGTGTGAGTGTGTCTGAAGGAGACAGCGAGAAAACGAGAGAGGGGGTGCATGCATGAAATGTGGTGAAGAAAGCTCGCTGCAGACCTTTAGATGTAGGTGGAGGCTGAAGGGGGTTGAGAACACAGATTAAAGACAAAATCAAGCAGGGTGTGGTTGAGAGCACAGATAAGAAAAATGTGCAAGTATTTATGGAAAGAGGAACACAATTGTAATTTTTTCCCCCTGCAAAGTTGACTTACTTTCAGTTTGCGGCACAGGTGCAGGTCACATTAAGTGTATTTTAAGAACGTACTGACGACAATTCCCCAACAGGAAATGTACATGATACAGTATATTCATTTCAACCTTATACAAGCAGTTGTCGATAACACCTCAACTCCACAAAGGGCAGCAGAGGTGAACATGATGTTAGGGTTTGTAAAGAAATCGTACCCTCAAAATTTAGTTTTTAAAGTGGATTCTATAAATGTTTGACATTACACTGGGAAAAAAAAGGAGTCAAAAAGTGTTATATGAACCTAGGACGACCCAATAACTAAACCACGATCCAGATACGGTTTTGATCCATCCAAAGATATTAAGGTTTTTATTATACACGACAGATTTGAACTCAGAAGAGCACATCAACTTCAAACGCTGTGCTCAGCTTACTAATGTGAAACAAGTCGGCCACATCCTGTTTCACTCCAGTGGCCATGGCAGCCACGGCCCCTACACTCGACAAAGACAGCCGTACCAAATCTATCCAGTAATTTTTCACTTTATTACACAGGAGAGGACATAAACATGAGTGTCTGGTGTGCAATCATGAGAAAATTAAAATTTACAGATGGAAAATACCCAACACAGTGTGAAATTCATAGGTTCACAAAATGTGTATTGGTGTTATACAGTCAATTACTACTAGTACAAAAAAGATCCATGGTACTTCTGAAACTCTTCAGTAGAGATTTGCTCCAGCTTGGTCAACTTTTAGCAGCTGGAACATCTTCAGGTCTCACTCAACAGCTGGACTGAGTTCTGGGATTTCCCTGAAGTTGTTTCAAAGTTGATTGCTGAACAGAGTGATTGTTCTAATGTTTTACTGCCCTAATATGAACTACAGTGCAACCATCTTTCATGATACCATCATCAGACACTTTTATGACTGATTGTGGCTTGTGTGCCTCCTCAATGCAACGCTTTGCACAGTCTGCTGAGTTTGGTTTACGTTTTGTCAGACCACAAATTGTTGCAACACAGTCTCACGGCAATTCATGTAATAGTCATGAAAGTTAATCTATTTGTGCACACACACACGAATTTCACTTTTTTTTGTGACGGATTTTTCATGCTTTTTCCTACGAATGTCCAGCAACACGTGACGCACGTGTCAATTTCTGCTCCAGTCTTAAAATATAACTACTTAGTTAGGTTTAGGAAAAGATTGATTTGATAAGGCTTAGGCAACAAACTACTTAGTTAGGCTAAGGGAAAGAGCAACTTGATTAGGCTTAGGCAACAAACTACTTAGTTAGGCTAAGGGAAAGATCATCTTGGTTAGGATTAGGCAACAAACTACTTAGTTAGGTTTAGGCAACAATCTACTTAGTTAGGCTTAGGAATAGATTGACTTGGTTAGGCTTAGGCAACAAATTAGGTTAGGGCAACAAACTACTTAGGCTTTGGAAAATATCGACTTGGTTAGGTTTAAGCAACAAACTACTTAGTTAGGCTTAGGAATAGATTGACTTGGTTAGGCTTAGGCAACAAATTAGGTTAGGGCAACAAACTACTTAGGCTTTGGAAAATATCGACTTGGTTAGGTTTAAGCAACAAACTACTTAGTTAGGCTTAGGAAAAGATCCATAGGCTTAGGCTGCAAAACTACTTAGTTAGTTTTAGGCAACAAAACTACTTAAGCTTAGGAAAAGATCGACTTGGTTAGGTTTAGGCAACAAATTAGGTTTAGGCAACAAACTACTTAGGCTTAGGAAAAGATCGACTTTGTTAGGCTTATGCAACAAAACGATTTAGTTTGATTTAGGCAACAAACTACTTAGCCAGGTTTAGGAAAAGATCGTGGTTCGGGTTAAAATAACTTTGGAAGTGCCGTAACTTAAGTACGGAAGTTACGTGACAAATAAATCAACTTTGACATACGTTTCTATGTACACAAATCAATACGATCAATTTTCGGATGATTTCATGAACTGCTGTGCGACTGGGCTGTATTATTGTCATGTTATTCGTTGACCTGAAGTGGTCTTTCACGCAGGCCAGGCCTGTTATGTCCTACACTGCCCGTCTTGGTTGGTTGCTCAGTTTGTTTAGATGACCTACTAAAGAAAACAGTTCCAACTAATAATGCAGACTGCTGTGCTAATATGAAACTCCAAAACTTTAGAAACCGTCACTTCTCTCTGAAATCTTCAGTCAGCATCGCTTCATTGTAGTTTCTGGAGTGGCATCGACTGTCATCTGTGGGACGTCGTTGTAATTTTAATGATTAAATATCTTAAGAATATTTATAAAGTATGAGAAATTCAGACAACAAATGGCAAAAAAAGCCAGTATAAAATGTGAGAAACCATCAGGGTGTTGCATCCTTTATGGAGGCAATGTGTTTTGTGTGTGTGCATATGTCTATTTAATTAGCAGCAGTCACTTGGCCCAGTCAACACACTCAATATGTAGACTATCCAAAAATAACATGACCTGGTAATTATAAAAAAATACCACAAATATGTGATCAGTTTCTTAGTGTAAGTAAAAAGCCAGTCCATTAATACAAAGGAGGAATGAATGTTTATTGAGTTTTCACAATGTGGTCTCATTTAACCTGCTACTGGTTTTGCAGTTAGTGTTAAGAGGTCAGTGCATAAAGAAATAGAAATCACTTAAGTAATAAAGGGATAAGCTTGATGTGGAATGTACCATTGTTACACGATCATCGACTTATGAAGAAGTAACAGAAAAAAATGCCTCTAAATGTACTGGCAAAAAACACAAAACTAAAATAAAAAAACCTAAAAGATCTTTCCATCTTTTAACACCAATATAAATGCACACTGTAGAAAATGTTTCCAATTTCACCATAACTTCATCTTTCTCGTGGCTGCAAACACTTTTCTGAATAAATCTAGTGTGTTTTGGTGAATAGTGTTAAGTTATATTTGGATGTACTGTATGGAGCACAACTTATATCCTGTGTCCACCGAACAACTCTCATTTTAGCTTAGAGCTCTGAAAAGATGCCGACTAAACCCGAGATCCTGGTTCTTTAGGGGGCAGCCTTACCACACGTCAAAAAAAGAAAAAAGGCTCTGCTGTATTTATATCTTGATGATAATGTGGACAAATATCTGGTCTTGTGATATTACAGGAAACTCCGCAAAGCTCTCTCCTGATAACATGAGGTACAAAATCACAAGTGCTACCTTTTCATTGACTGCAAAGACTACACAGAATTACGATACACATACAAATTCAACTACACTCTCATCAGCTATCAGTCACATAATTCTCACTGTCAAGGTCATGATTTGTGTACCAAAAGATTTCTCTACCGTTAACTTTACACGTGGCGTCCTATAATGAAGCAAACAAGTCACACAATGAAGAACAATTGGGGGGTCCGATATGACATCACAGTTTAGCAGCTTTAACTACCTGATTAAATAGCCCTAATGGTTACATTTGTGAGTGCTTTAGAGAGAGAAATCATATTGGAGGTACTTAATTGCGTTGCTATAGTATGTCAACCTTCATTAAATGCTTTTTTAATCACTACTTTGTGCATTAACTTTGAGGCAATCGTGCCATTGTGACGCCTCCAAAGCCCTTCAAAATTAGCGTGGGGATTTTGCAAAGCTCAAAGCTGCACTGGATGCACCACCAAACAGCTGCTACAACACTCCTTCATATGAAAAACAAAACATTATCTTACTGTCAGAAATCACTCTATACAGATGACACCCCGCTGTCTGCCACAGTCTGGAAAACAATCACAGAAACAAATTGTGGTCTCGTTGTAAGCCACCGTGATTCACAGTTAGCCGCTACCCTTCACTACATTCTTCCACTCGCACAGCTTAAGGTACTGTTGATTCTAGTAAGGCTATGGTCTATGGATTTAGTAAGAATGCCCTCCGAATGTAGTGGTCCTGCGCCTTGCTCATACGTCCCCATCCTCGATCCGAGCCAGCTGCCTCTCCAGCAGCTCGATTCTCTGGCTCTGAGCGAGGACGACAGCACGCAGGGCCTTCATTTCTGCTAACAACTCGTTCAACAAATCGTCCTGAGAGAAGGAGAGAATGAACAAGTCAGTAAACAACTTTGAGCACTAAAAACATTAGTAAGGTCAATGGCCCTGTTCAGACCTGGCATTAACATGCGTCTCGGGTGATTCGATCTCACTTCCCCGCTATACTTGCAAATAAACACGTAGTAAACACATGACCAATACAGCAGACGTTGGGACGTAATAAAATAGGAATGTAAGTAGTAATATCTTTCATATTCGTGAATTTTGGTGCATAAAAATATAAGGTTATTGTCTACTAGCGGACCCCAGGGACCTCTGTGCCGTCGGCACCACTGCCTTTCCCAGGCAACAGTGGGGTACAGAGCTTCAGAGATGAGCGGGCGGGTGTCAGCTCCGTGCAAAGCACCGGAACAAAAACGCGACACATCACGATAGTATGATAATAATGTACTTCACGTGCCTAGTCTGATAGTCTGTAGACTATGTAGCCTATAGATAAGATATACGAATGTTGTCTGAGCGATCGGATGTCAATGCATCCTCAGTGCGTCTTGAGTACGTTCACACCTGTATTTAAAGCTGTCCGCTTGTGATCCGATCACTGAGGACGCATGTTAATACCAGGTCTGAAAAGGACCAATATGTCTCGTTCTGTCGGCTCACCTCTTTCTTCGGCCTCTCAGTATTTCCATCCGTCTCCCTCGTGGCTACTCGTGGCTGTGGCACCTCTTCTTCCGTCTCCTTGGCGGCAGAGCAAGATGTAGATGTAGATGTGGGAGCTGCTGCATTGCCTGCTGAAGGCGGGGCGGCCCCAGTCCCAGAGTCCTGCGAGGCGAGCTTTGGTTTGCCTCTCAGGTTGTCTCTGTGCTTGGATGGATGGGCTGAGTACCCACCGCTCAGAGAGACCAGCAGGGGCGGTGCATCCTGCCCAGCGATCCATTCATCGGCCAGGAGAGCCGGCTCCGAGCCAGCCGTGTCCGGGTAAAGGTCTCCCTGAAACAGATCTGACTGGGGAGGCAAGATGGAGGTAGAAAAGTGTTTTAATTTTATAGTTATGGATAAACGACCTGGGCATGCAGAATTCTTTCAGTTCCTCTTTTTAAATAATACACAATATAAATAGGTTATTTTAAATTGGTTTTACTTTCTAAAGGCTGTGCTTACCTTTCGTGGTACAGTCATAGAAATGGGTTCCACTTTCCTTTCATGCAGTTTGTAGAACCTACAGAAGACCAGGAAATTAGTAATGTTGTTAAAGGATGAGGCTTGCGTATTCATTATTCTTAATATAAACCAACCCCATAAAAAGACAAACACCAAAAACATGTCTCCAAATGCTTTTTCCTTTCTTACAGAAGATGTACATAAAATCCAACACATAGTTTCATTTTAAATAAAGGCTCGCTAACTTCCTATAAAAGCTGGGCACTGTAGGTCTTAGCAAACATTACTCAAACAGGAGTAAATAGTGCATTTGTTGGGGACTATTTTCAGCTGCGGATTAATACACATTTGGTGTGACAGTAAGTACGTCCAGGGTAATGAAAGATGTGTTTTCAATAGATTTTGGACAATAATGGAGCTCTATGGCACAGATGTATAAATTATATGAAGTTTGGCTACACAGGCAATACTTGGTAGGATCATTTTATTGTTGTTTTTGGTCTTTCCATGGACTTAGTTGACAATGAGAAAAATATATATTTCCAGCCCTTTACAAATCTTTTAAAAAGGTACAGTGTGTAGCATTTCAGAGGAACGTTACCGCGGTTTTGCACTCGGCGGCTCATGTTACCGCAGTCTTGGAAAGGGAGGAGTGAGCGGAGGGCTATTCAGTTGGTTGCAATATGCAACCACATCACTATATGCTTCCAAATCCTACACACTGCACCTTTAAAAAGGTGTTATTGATAACAGTTTAATGTAGACGAATCTTTTTTTAAATAATACATCTACAGAGCTTTTAGAAAGGTGCCCAATGAAAGTATGGCTTTTCTAAAAATGAATATGATTGTGAATTAATAATTTTTAAAAATGTTGGCGGGTCAAAAATGAATGTTTGGTTTATCTCTGTGGAAGATATAAGACATTTGGCTCCCACTTCTAAGAAGGCTTGTGAGCCAACAATAAAACGACGTTGGTATCACGTGGTATTTCTGGGTCGTCAGTTAGTGTGGAAAAAACAGATAAATGTCTCAGCTTGACGGTAAGTGCCTGGCAACGACTTGTTGGGAAGTAAATGTAATGGAACGGGAGAGGGAAAATGCGACATCTAGTGGCTGAATGGTATCAATGTTATCAATAGCACCTTTAAAGTAATTAAAAGAATATCATGGAAAACACGACCAAACATATTTACCTGGCAATTTCACACTTGTTGACATCGACACCTCTTTTACTAAGAAAGCCTGCCCCTTTCTGAGGCTCCTTGCTGCTGTGTAAGCTGAGGAAGTGAACATACGGGGATTCGTCTGTCACTTCGAAATACCGGATGGTGCAGTCCCCCTGAAAGCCAGAAGATAATCTAATCAAGACGACTGAACCAAAAATTAATGGGAATAAACACTAATTTTACCATTTGAGTAAATCTGTGTTCTCTCTCCTGAGGTCATACCTTTCCACACAGGTAGACCATGTTTGTGTCAGGGTCATAAAAGGGTAAAAGAACCCCATTACTGGTATCCATCTCCTGTACCGCCACTGGCTCAGAGAGATCCTTCTGTAAACAAAAAAGAAAAGCAAAAAACATTTATATAATAATACAGTATGTACATTCAGCCCACCACACAAAAAACGCTGATATTGGACAATCCTGCAAAACCCCTGATTATGTTCAGTGACACAGTTTAACATGATATCTATCTATACATCTACATGTCCATCTACCACATCGACCTCCACACTCCTACTTTTCATCTTACTATATAACTTACATTGGCACTAAATGTTGGCATTGACCGTCATTCGTGCCCAGAATCGTCCAACAGGAACGTAATTCGTAAGACTCACCGTATCCCACAATGCCATCTGTCTCTCACTCATACGACTGAAGCCTGTGGTCAGGATCTTCCCATCTGAGAGGAACACAGCTCTCATAGGTCTGGTGCCATCATGGACCTTCTCTTTAACCTAGGAGAACAATAAGAGACTGATAAGAGGACTAATGTGGAAGCAACATAACATAGCAACGAGGAAAGACGACAGGATTACTTTACTGTGTGTACATGCATGATGCAGTGTAGTATAACTACTTTTGTATGCATCCGCAAACACGGCAAACAATATGAAATAACCTTGAGGACGGTGCCCCGTCGCGGGTCGATGACACGCAGAGCCTTGTCCTTGCAGACGGTACAGACAGCACTGCCGTCCTTGTTCCAGCAGACGCTGTAGATCATGTCCGGGTGGGCATCTCCCATCTGGTACACGAGCTCCCCCGTGCCCACGTTCCACACACAAATCATATTATCGCAGCCTAGAGAGAGGAAGACACAGCGTCCATCAATTCTTTAAGTGCATAAACGCAGGAACATAAAAGGAGATTGGTCTGAGAGATCTGTTGAGTTTATAAACTAAAAGCATGTCTGATATCTGCGGAGCAATGCCATTAAGAGCTTCAAGAGGAGGATCTGAAATTGAGATGCAAGATGTGTGTAAGTACAGTTCTGAAAACAACAGGAAGCCAGTGTGGGTTTCTGAGGATTGGAGTGATGCGGTCTGATTGATTTAAGAGGCTGCAGACAGAGAACGAAGGATAAACCTTTACAGATGTGAAGTGGGGACACAAGACATTCAAAACCTGAGTGCAGAGACATAGGAGAGGGGCAAAACAGGATTACTTGACTGTAAGGATGAGTCAGTTATCTTAAAAAGGCCCTGAAAAAGGATTTTCCTCAATCAGCTTGTTACGATGAGCAATCCGGTCCTACATAAAGACAACATTTTCTGCCCAAGTTTGACCAGGTGTCACCGGTTTGAACAGGACAGCGTTCAGTTGGAGGGATGATGTCATATACTGTATATAAAGATGGACGACATTACAGCTCCCCAAATGTGAAGCCAAAACATCTCCATCACCCCCTGGTGGCTGGCTGCAGTATAGGTCATAAAGCCCGCCTCCTCCATGTTAGCGGATGGGCCAAATGAAGTCAAAGTACACATCAAATACATTTTTCATAAAGATTGTTTCTGTCATTTTAAGTAGTTCTTATCACGCTGATGTATGTTCAAGTGTTAATTTTTCTGATGAGTTTAGTTTTAATTAGTTATTTGGTATGCCAAGCGTGTTGGAGAGCTACGTTGGCCAACGCAAATTGTCCCTCTCTAGAGCCATTTAGAACAGAGCTAGTGCGTAGTGTGTGTGTACGTGGGATGTGAGTGGTGAAGCAAAAGAGAGAGAGAGAGCGGCGGCGGCGACGGCAGCAAGTAACGTTATCGACTCCGGCCCAAGCAGGAAAAGTTAACAGAGTTTGGTTTGTCCGTTCCGGGCTACTGTTGAAACATGGCGGTGCAACATGGCGGACTCCGTGGCGAGGAGACCTGCTCCGTATGTAGATATAAACGGATTCAAACTGCTCTTGTCATGGCTGCTACTGAGGTAATTCCGGTTTATTTCACTCCGTTAGGAACCTTCCTAAGCAAAAAGGACTATTCGAACGTGACCATGGTCTGCAAGCACACGCCTTCCTTTTTGTTTTTTATGTAAATGTATGTAAAACAACATATAATTGGTCTCGTTGCAGGGTGGTAGTTTGATTCATGCTCTCTACAGTGCACACGGGTAAAAGAGCAGTGTCTCATCAAGTCATATCTCAGCAGTCACGCACAATCCAAGTAATGTCTTTGCAACCAATCATGGGGCACAAAAACGTGATAAAGGACGTTACCTGCGGTCAGGAGGATATTGAAGGCAGTTGGGTGCCAAGCCAGGATTCCCACTCTTTTACTGTGTCCCTCCAGGGTCACAATGGGCTCCGTCATCGGGCTCGTCAGGCCCCCGTCTGGAATCTGCCACACCTTCAAACAACCACACAGAGCAGATATATATATTTGGGAATGTGATCCATTCGGGTGCATACTGATGTCTTATGTGATGCATTTGTATATAATAGCTGATTTTTTAGGGAGAAATAGTCTTCAGGCAGAGCAAGGAGGAAATGTTGAAAGCCGTTATTTGGTCCTAATTTCTGCTCTCATGAAGTTTGAAACCAGTCAGCGTTTTAAACCATCACACTCAACTAAATATAGTCTTTTAAACAGACGTTTTTTCTTGCTCTGGATTAGTTCAACATTATGACAAGTACTCTTATTTGCTTTCTTGCCGAGAGTTAGATGAGAAGATTGATACCACTCATGCCTGTCTTTTCATATATGAAAATGGAAAATGGAAAATGGAATATGTGTATTTGCCAAGATGTCAAACTGTCCTTTAAGGTTCCCTAAATTGAGCCCTTGGCCTTGAGTTAAACCCGGAAATGAGTTAGCATTTTAGCACTTCTGGTTCCCTCGTCTGGAAGTCAATGGTTTTTTTTAATGTTTTTTTTGTTAGCTGCCTGAAGTAAGGTCTGCGGTTAACACAAGTTTAAGAGAATTTTGTTGTACGATATAAAATATGTCAGTAAATATCCCACTTGTGAATTTTTAAGCTTTTTTATGTCTTAAAGAAGGCGGTTGCTAACAAGTGGCTAAATGAGACTACAAAACGTCATCACGCAGACTCGTCCGCCTTCACAGCCTCGTTGTGTATAGTCACACACACGTGACCGTGATGTAGTTCATTTATAGCCTAACATTAGCTTTTCACTTGTGGTGATTGCATTCATGCTTCAAAAATCATAAAACTGGTGTTAATTTGTGGAGATTATTTTACTGAACAAAATGTGTAAGTATCATAAACGTTTGTTCGCCACAGTGCCTATTGTCTGCAATAATCCAAAACCCAAAGGATTCCTGTTGGCTTTTTGTCGAGGGAACCAGTGTGATGCTAACTTCCTGGTTGGCCGATAACAATATGTCATCCCTGCACCACTCTAAACCACTATTATTGTTGGAATGAAAAATGGCTTTGAAACAGCATTTACATCATGGGCCACTAAAACACCAGCATCTCTTTAATAGCAACAACAATACTTCCTTTAACTGAAGAAACCACTGCAGGTGTCAGAGGTCTATTTTATACGACTGTGGTAATGGTGACCTTTGTCATAGGCGACAGCGGCAAACACCAATAACTGATAAAGGGCCACAAAACCACTAGCGCACGAGCTTGACAAACCTTGAAAGTGTTGACCTACCTTCACTGTGCAGTCCTCTGAGGCACTTGCAATGATGTTGTCGTCATGAGGAGACCACTGGATGTCCAGCACCGGTGCTGCATGGCCGCACACTGTGGGACAGGACTGATCAATTCTGCCGCTCTGTGGGAGAAAAACAGAAAGTTAAAGAGGACCTATTATGCTTTTGTGCTTTTTCCCTTTCCTTTAGTGCGTTATATAGTTTTTTGTGCATGTAAAAGGTCTGCAAAGTTACAAAGCCCAAAGTCTACGCCAAAGGGAGTTACTTTCCCCCACAGAAACACTGCTCCTGAACTGCCTGAAACACCTCGCTTTAAGTCCTGCTTTTCTTCCGTAACGTGGTGATGTCACCGAGTAAGACATTTGCATAATACCTGCTTAGTGGCTAGTTTGGCACGCCCTCAAACAAATTTAGTTAGAGCAAAGCGGAGTCCAAAGAGTGTAGTTTGCTTGACCAATCACAACAGAGTGGGCCAGCTGACCAATCAGAGCAGACTGGACTTTTCGGGAGGGCGGGGTTAGGTGCTCAAACAGAGCGTTTCAGACAGAGGGTGAAAAGAGGTGATGCAGCACAGCCGGTATGAGAAAAAAAAAAAAGTTTTTTGAACATTTAAGCACGTAAACATGTTCTAGTAGAAACCCAAAATACAAGTACGCCCCTGAAAATAAGCATAATAGGTCTTCTTTAAGACACTGTGCCTGCTGGCTAGAGAAACTTTAAAACATTATAGGAATGTAACCTTTGTCCACTATTTGTCTTGGAACTGTAAAAGTGCTGAACATTCATTAGCCAGACATGGAACGAGGCATCAAAGACTTGCTGACATTTTGCTTTAGGTAGCAGAGTGGAATATAGGAAACAAGATAGAGGCTTTTAAAAGCTATTGATCCACTGTTTATCTGACGCTGAATGTAATGCAGAGGGGGAGTTGAACCTTGCTGATCGGAACAACGAGGAAGGCCCCTCCTCCGCCGGCTTCGATGATGACAGCGATGAACTTGGGGTTGACCGCGCAGAGGGGAGTGTCCCACGTCACGCGGGACACTCGGACATCGTCGATGCAGTGCTCGGCTTTCCACGCCTGGGCGAAGACGTGGCGGAATTTGCTCTGCCTGACCACACCTCGCCGGAAAGACATGTCTGTGGAGGGAAAAAAAAGACAGAGGAATTATGTTGCACATTCAGCTGAAAACAAGACAAATACCAGAAAATATTCACATTTAAGAAGCTGGAATCAGAACTTTTACTTTTTTTTTCTTTAAAAAATGACTTAAACCGATTAATCGATTATCAAAATAGTTGGTGGTTAATTTAATAGTTGACAACTAATAGATTAACTGTTGCAGCTATTCATGATTACTGAAAACATGGATGATGCACAAAGACTGAGTTGACTATTCACAAAAGAAACAAAAAACTTTTGGGCTTTAAGCATATATTTTCTTACTTCTGATATTCTGAATTTTACAGATGAATGTGAATTATTTGAAAGTATATGGCAGTACTTATAATAACTGAGTTTTTTTCTTTTAAGTCTTGTTATACTTTTTGGTGTTTGATCTGTGGAATCCCATGTTGGGGATGGGCTAAATGTTTGGAAATAAAAGCTATACACACATGCTAAATGATGGCTTTTCCATTCCCTTAAAAAGTGGAAACATTTTATGGCTTTCTGCATCTGCGTCCAGAACAATTAACATCTTTGTACTTTCAGTTATTTTCCAGGTTATTCAGCAACATCTTTAGTTTGTCAAGCAAGAGAGAGAAATGTGGTTGTCAAAAACAACAGGCAAATTCTTTCATTGAGCCCTGCCATGATTATACTAATATAGTGATTGGAGATCTGAATATTTTTATATATCCTGGATCATACTTGTATCTTTGTCTTCCTGACCCAGGTCATCTCTCTAAGCACATACACACACCCATATAACACACACCCTTCCACACCCTGACCTCCGACCCTTCACCACATTTATTTTTATTTAAATTAATTAATTTATTTTACTTTAATTCTTTGGATTGTTTAAGTATGTGTCCTCCCTTTTTCTCTGAATTCAATTGAAATTACAGTTTAAGATGAAGTCTTGTTTCGTTTTTTTGTGTTTTCTTTCTCCCCCCTTGTTTTAAGTTGTGAAATTTTGTGTAAAAACAAAGAGACAGCTGTAAAATGAAAATACAGTGGTAAAGAATGTGATGATGATTGTATAAGTTGCTGAAACTGCAATAAAAACTAAGTTAAACCCCCCCCAAAAAAACAACAGGCAAATTCTTTCACACTGGGAGAGCCTGGCCTGAAAAGTACAGTCAGGCTCCAGTGGACAAAAGGGCATGATCCAGCCTGAAACCAAAACATGCTGTGTTAGTGAGGGGGGAAGGGGTTTGGGCAGTCAGTCAGAGCTGCTGTGAGCCAGTAACTCTATATGCATCTACCTAATGATTCACAGTTGTCAAAGCAAACTGTATTTTAGCAGGTATGCAGGCTCCATTTCCTCCAGTAGCTATCATAAAACTGCTCCACATCCATGTTTTATGGATGTTTTACAATGTTATTTTCAGGTATTGTCTTATTTATTGTAGTATTTATTTATCAACTGTACTATTTATAGATTTTAAGGGCTGAGAGAGAGCCAGGTTAAAATGCATTTCACTGTACTTTTAAATGCATATGACAAATAAACTTGAAACTTGCTTTGTGTAGTAGAGCACCAAAACTGCATTGGTATTTACATCTGTGTTGCTAAACAGTGCTCTCCTATTAATAATAATACATTTTATTTATATAGCGCTTTTCTGGATACTCAAAGACAGATAAAATTATCATAAAAACAATGACATCATAAAAAAAAAAAAATCCTGCTATATTGTTACAGAATATCACCACAGTATTTTTTTATGCTGGTTGGTTTCTATTGTTGTCTGCGCACAATAAGAGGAAGCTTTTTTGAAAAACAAACAAAGGACGTGCAAGCAATCAGACACTTCAAGGATCATTTCTCGAGTACATACAATAAGCATACCTGGCTTTTCGACCTTCTCCTAATTGGGGGGAAAAAGGGATCACCAAAGATCTCGGGCGTGACAAGAGGAGGCCAATAAAATAATCCTCCGCCTCCAGCAGCAGCAGTAACTTAATCCTCTCCTGTGTCCAGGCACGCGTTCACGTCGACTGCGTAGACCTATAACGAAAACACGTCCATTAGAATGAAACACCCAGTCGTGCTATTACCACATTTGCAGCTATTCCCATGTTTGGTTGGTGCGTAATTACGCATAAAAGCCTTTAACCTGACAGCGCATGATATATATATATCTACATTAACTGGTGCTCGATGGTGATGGTGATGGTGATGGAGAGAATAAATGCAGACGGTGTTCGCCCTCGTCTCCGTTTGCAAACGACTGATTTCAAGAGAGGAGCAGGATCCCAGACACTTCCGCTCATGGACGGGATATATCAAAGACACGCAGGGAGTCAAGAGGGAAATCATCATCCGTCTACATCCGGATTCCGGGCCCGCCAGACCGGATGTGAGTATACTAGTGGAGCAGATAACATACATGTTTCAGTCAAATCGTGCAAATAGTGAAACAAGCACCACATTTGGCATGATGATTGCTGAGGGGTCACTAAGCAAATATAAACGACTGGCCACTTGGAAATTCAAGATGGCGGCCATTTTTCAAGATAGCCAGCCATAAATGAAGCACTGATCGGAAGATCGACGGTTCGATCCCCGGCTCCTCCAAAGTGTCCTCGGGCAAGATACTGAATCTCAAATTGCAGTGTGTGGCTAAATGAAATGCAGAGTTCCAGTAGTGTACTCAACTGGTAACTGGTGTTAAGAAATGAAACTGTTACTGTATCACAGACAGACATATGGCAACCACATAACCTCATTTGCATGAGAAGTAATAGACAAAGAGTTTCATTTATTTTAGTTTAGTTAGATGGGAGTTCAGGATACAAGGATATAATACAAGGATACAAAAGTTTATGCATAAATAAACAAGTTATCAATGCGATGATATTCTTAGTTTGCTGTCTCTATCCTGTAGTAAAATATACTAAAAATAAATATCAAATTAAGAAAGAAGATAGAAATTATAACTTAACATATAACAGGCCATAATATTACAATATAAGAAGACAGACCAAGCATATTCTAACTGTTGTTGTTTTCTTTCCCAACCATACAGAATGGATCGTAATGTTAGGAGGAGGGGGGATAGCCGTCCTAGCCTCTTTGACACAGAGGAAGCAAAAAAAATTAGGAGGGAGAACAGGCCATGGGTTTTGGGGAAGAACCACAGGAACCAGAGATTGCGGTGCAGGCAGGAGAGGTCGAGGAGCTGGTTTGGTTGCCAGGAGATGTGGCTCAAGAGCTGCAAGTAGAGGCAGTCTAAGACCAGCAGATTGAGCCACTGACGGGTTCAGTCTGTTTCCTTATTTTTTTGTCTACCAAAATGTAATATAAGAGTACCATACCAGGTTATTACCTCACTAGGTTAAGTGTTTATTAACTCACCGACTAGCGACGGTTGCATTAATCATCACCGGGAGCTGGATAGTGCTCATCTGCCGAGCTGGGTGTATCTTGCTCAGGAGCTAAATTAGAACAAATACAGAGAGAACACGTATGAACATGTAATATTGACGTTTTATGTTTCCACAAAGGCATAACATATTTCTGCAGTTGATGCATTTTCATGATCGATGAAATAGGATGTGCCAACACTTTGTTTCAGACTCAAGGGCTTTTCATACCCCACACGACACATTTACACTAACACAAGTGTGTGTGGGAGTTCTTTGTTGATGTAGCAAACACTACTGCATCTCTGGGAACACTAAGCCCTGAGGGAACATGCACATAAATTCCCCTCAGATAAATGAGAAAGCTTTAAAAAGAAATGGAAGACTTTGTATCCTTTATATAAATAAAGTAGTAAAGATGAATATTCTTCATTCTAGCAATGCATCAGCACATTAGATTGCTTGTTTTTTTTTTATTATCATTTTGCATACCTATGAAAATCATCTGATCACAGCTGATGTTAGCGATGCATTACTAATTTGCTACACAGGAACTTTGAGGAACTATTGCAGGTCCTTCCTTCCTGCAGCTGTCAGACTCCACAACCAGCACTGCTCCCAGTAGACCACTTACACTTACACACCAAAAAACTGACAATAACCTGATATTTTCAGGTGGAATTTCATTTCATTCTGTGCAATATAATTTTCCACTTGTGCAATTTTGTTAATAGTCTGTTTATTGCCAATACTGTATATACTGCTCCTATTTTTTATACTTCCTTCTATTTAAATGGTTCATATTTTGTTACACTTTGTTTAGCTCTTTTTTTTACTGTGTTAGCTGATGCATCTGGATTTTGCACTATCCCCTTTGCTGCTGTACACTGCAAATTTCCCCACTGCGGGACTAATAAAGGAATATCTTATCTTATAAGTGTCTTGATTAATGAACCTCTGTGTCTATTACTTCTCATGCAAATGAGATTATGCAACATTTGGTTGCCATTTGTCTGTCTGTGATAAGATAAGATAAGATATTCATTATATATAGCCACTGTGGCAGGTGGCCGAAAAAGTTCCCTTCCAACACAGCCTAAATAAGCGTAGTTATATATCAGCTAGCTGGTTATGAATGGAGAATTGACTTTCATAATAAGCCTGCTAGCATGTTAGCTCGCAACCAATGTAGTAAAACCACATATTTCCAATAGTTGAAAATAATATTATAATATTAAAACTTCGAGACAAAGTAATTGTAATTAACCTACCCAAAAAATATAGCGAAAACGATGTCGGTTTGGACAAACTCCCGGTGCTCAGAGGACTTGACCGTAGACGTCCAGAGGAGTTGACATTTAACTGACGTCAATTACTGGTGGGTGGCGTCCGGCGCAATCTTGGTAGTTCTAAAGATTATGATTGGTCCAATCTTGGTAGGTGCAACGAAATGTGATTGGCTCTCGTAATTCTTGGTAGTCGAACGGCATCTGATTGGTCAAATCTTGGTAGTGGAGCGGCTTCTGATTGGTCAAATCTTGGTAGCTCTAAAGATTATGATTGGTCAAATCTTGGTAGGTGCGACGAAAGGTGATTGGCTGTCGTAATTCTTGGTAGTGGGGCGGCCTCTGATTGGTCGAATATTGGTAGTGGGGCGGCCTCTGATTGGTCAAATCTTGGTAGCTCTAAAGATTATGATTGGTCAAATCTTGGTAGGTGCAACGAAGGTGATTGGCTGTCGTAATTCTTGGTAGTGGGGCGGCCTGTGATTGGTCAAATCTTGCTAGATTCTTGGTAGCAGATAATAATACATACAGTGCACTTTCATAGACTAAGCTACTGTTGTTACCCTGCACTATATTCAGTTTTAACAGCTTTCTTCATCTCCTTGTATTTTTATATCTGTATTATCTATCTATCTATCTATCTATCTATCTATCTATCTATCTATCTATCTATCTATCTATCTATCTATCTATCTATCTATCTATCTATCTATCTAGCCATAGACAACGCGATTGGCTCTCACCTGATTGATTTGCTCGACCAACAAGAGACAGAGAGCCTGGATGGACCGTGGCCTGGACACAGGAGAGGATTAAATTCATAGATATAATAAAGTTACTGCTTCTGGCGGCGGGTTATTTTATTGGGCTCTTCTTATCAAGTCTTTGGTAATCCATGAAGAGGTCGAAAGCCAGGTAACGTTATGCTATTTTACTCTAAAATGTTAACCTTGAACGTGTTGTACATAATGGTTGTGCATGGACCTTTAGCACCACCCAGTGTTCATTATGCCACAAGGCAGGTTTATTACTTATCCTCCAGGAAAGTAGTGTTGTGAAGTCTGTTCGCAGGAGGTGACACAACATCAACCACCACACACAAAAGTTATATGACAATTCTCAAAAAAATATTCATAAATAGTCGTATTTATCAGAATGTATCAAATGTATCGTTTAAATAAATATGTGGTTTTGTATGCAACAGGTGGCTCCGTGGCGCAATGGATAGCGCATTGGACTTCTAGGCTTGAATGTGAAGGGATTCAAAGGTTGTGGGTTCGAGTCCCACCGGAGTCGTGTTTTTCTTTCGCGCTGGTTCTTTTATTATTTAGTAGAATCATATAGACTCGCAAAAAATGCAATTTGTGAAAAATCAAAACTTCACAATATACAGTTTTAGTCTGTGTAAACTGAGGTTTTTCTTTCATTTGCATCATAAGGTAGATAACAAGCCTGAAACCAACGTCAACATTCCCATCTATAGTGAATGCGCACTAAACATTGAACTATAGTTTTAATATAATTTTATGTCAATCTATTTGACATTATGCATAAACTATATATGATAAGTAGTAAAACATAATCAACTGATTGTATGAAGTTAGCAAGACACAATCGAGTTGGTTTCCGATTGTATCCTTCAGAATAAAAGACATTCCCAGGATAAAAATAGAGTGCACTACAGTAACAGCTATTATCAGTTCATTTACTGGTAATGTACTATTAATTATACGTAAACGGATGCATTTATGAATATAGAACTATATAGTACATCATTTATATTTCGATGGCCTTTGACTGAGACGACCATTATGACTTGTTTTTATGTCAGTACATGTCACAGCCTAAGAGACAACCACAACAACACATAATAGATGTAACTCACACTCTGCCTTTTATCTACTCTTCTACTTCATGGTTGTTTTTTTAAGTTGTATTTATTATTGAATTGACGCTTTGGCAATATTGTTCACCTGACAGTCATGATCAATAAAGCAAAATTGAATTGAATTGAATGTGGCAAATATTACTGATACAATGTACATACAGAGAGAGAGAGAGAGAGAGAGAGAGAGAGAGAGAGAGAGAGAGAGAGAGAGAGAGAGAGAGAGAGAGAGAGAGAGAGAGAGAGAGAGAGAGAGAGAGAGAGATGTCCACCAATCGGAAGGTCGATGGTTCGATCCCCGGCTGCTCCGGGTCACATGTCGATGTGTCCTTGATTAGACACTTAACCCCAAATTGCTCCCGAAGGCATAGCCATCGGTGTGTGAATGAGTGTTTAGATTAGATCTTGATGGGCAAAGTTGGCACCTTAGTAGCCTCTGCCATCAGTGTGTGAATGGGTGAATACTGACAAGTAGTGTAGAGCGCTTTGAGTGGTCGGAAGACTAGAAAAGCGCTATATAAATGCAAGTCCATTTACCATTTACCAGAGATGGATAGATAGATAGTAACTTTATTGATCCCGAGGGAAATTCAAGTTTCCAGCATCACAGTTCCATAGTGCAAAACATGTTAGTAAAAAGGCAATACAAAAGTTAGTAGTGCAAAGTACAAAGTACAAAAAAATATACAAGATATAAAAATACAAGGAGATGAAGAAAACTGTTAAAACTGAATATACAGTGGTGCAGGGTAACAGCTGTGATACACAACTATTAAAAGAGTGCAGAAGAGACTGTTAAAAATGAGTGTAGTGCAGGGTAACTCCAGTAGCATAGTCTATGAAAGTGCACTGTGTGCATTAGTATCATGCCAATAAAGCAAATTGAATTGAATTGAATGTGGCAAATATGACTGATACAATGTAGATAGATAGATAGATAGATAGATAGATAGATAGATAGATAGATAGATAGATAGATAGACAGACGGATAGCTAGATGTATAGATAGATAGATAGATAGATAGATAGATAGATAGATAGATAGTAACTTTATTGATCCCGAGGGAAATTCAAGTTTCCAGCATCACAGTTCCATAGTGCAAAACATGTTAGTAAAAAGGCAATAAAAGTTAGTAGTGCAAATATGTATAGTGCATTATTATCATGCCAATAAAGCAAATTGAATTGAATTGAATGTGGCAAATATGACTGATACAATGTACTATTACTTTGAAGGCTAGATTGCAGCCAACCGGGGAAACAATGTGGCCTAGCTAGTGTTTCCAGTCGGAACCAATTTGCGGTGCACCGGGCGTAACCAACGTAACCAAGGAGCTAACGTTAGGCTAGTTAGATGTAGCTAGCTAGCTTTAGATTCCTATCAACGTACGCAGCGGTAGAATAAACACTATACATGCGGTTATTGATGGACATTAATGAAACTAGTTGGTGTCACTTTATTGTACTAACCGCACTCTAGCTGTCGTCGACGTGTTTTGGGTTTAAACTGGTTGTTTTCCTCATTAGCTGTTAGCCAGTTAGCTCGCTAGTTAGCCTCCTCAGCTAGCTCCAGTACAGTAGCGTATGGGTGTCAAAGTTAGCCGTGACTTCACCGCCGGGTGTCTGGTTGCCTGATCTCACATTTCGGACACGTCAAGGTAAACATTTAGTGAGTTAGAGAGTTGGAAAGCTAGCTAGTAAGCTGTCTTGTATCTGGCTTGTGTTGTTATTGTGAATATGCACATGTCAAGCTGGTAAAGTTGGAGCAAAACGTGTCACATTGCTGTTTTCTTTACTTTTGCTCCTGTTCTGGCAAGTGAGCTGTTTATTACAGTGACTCCCACTACTAGCCGGACTGGAGCTAACTCCAGTTAGCTTCTGGTTTCAAGTCAGCAATATGTTAGAGGAGTTTTATCAATTTTATGTTGTTGTCATGTTGGTTTCTTTGTCAAATGCAAAGCTGTCACTTTTTCCTACAATCTTTGCATATGTGTCACTTAATATTTAGTTTATAGGCAATTAAAAAGACAGAATCACACTAAGGTGTTTTAAGCACAAGACAAGACAAGGCAAGGCAAGTTTATTTATATAGCACATTTAATACACAAAGGCAATTCAAAGTGCTTTACATATATAAAAGCAAGATAAAAGAGCACAAGTGCATAAATGAATAAAAGAATATAAAAGTACAAGTTAAAAGAAAAAATGAAAAAGATAATAAAAACAATCAAAAGACAGTAAAGCATTTGATCAATTAAGAAAAGCATCTGAGAACAGTTTGGTCTTGAGTCTAGATTTGAAAGTGGCCACTGTTGGTGCATCTTTGATCTCAAGTCAATCCCTCTTTTATGTTAGTAAAATGTGTCACCAGTGGATCTGTATTGATTCTTTGGTTAACCTTTGACCTGTCAACACCACACTGGACGATCGATATCAACCACCAGTATTTGAATCATAGTTCATAGATGGTTTAGTATTAAAGTGAAGTTGTGACTAGTTGTGTTTTCATAGAATAGATCTGCTGATTATTCTCCCATTTAATCATTTAAGCCTCAAAATGTCAGAAAATAAGGGGAAATGCCCTATTGCAATTTCTCAAAGCCCAATATGTTAGAAGTTTTATCAATTTTATGTTGTTGTCTTGTGGGTTTCTTTGATTGCACAACTCTCACATTTTCCTGATTTTTTCTTTACAATCTTTGCATATGTGTCACTTGATAATATTTAGTTTATAGGCAATTAAAAAGACAGAATCACACCAAGGTGTTTTAAGCGCAAGGCAAGGCAAGTTTATTTATATAGCACGTTTCATACACAAAGGCAATTCAAAGTGCTTTACATATATAAAAGCAAGATAAAAGAGCACAAAGTGCATAAGATAAAAACGAATAAAAGAATATAAGAGTACAAGTTAAAAGAAAAAAATTAAAAGGATAATAAAAACAATCAAAAGAAAGTGCAGCATTTGATCAATTAAAAGCGTCTGAGAACAGTTTGGTCTTGAGTCTAGATTTGAAAGTGGCCACTGTTGGTGCATCTTTGATCTCAAGTCAATCCCTCTTTTATGTTGGTAAAATGTGTCACCAGTGGATCTGTATTGATTCCATGGTTAACCTTTGACCTGGCACACCACACTGGACGATCAATATCAACCACCAGTATTTGAATCATAGTGTAGTATGAATTGCTAAGATGGGTTTAGTATTAAAGTGAAGTTGTGACTAACAAATGTTTTCATTATGAATTGATCTGCTGATTATTCTCCCATTTAATCATTTTAGCCTCAAAATGTCAGAAAATAGGGGTAAATGCCTGTTGCAATTTCACAAAGCCCAATATGACACATTACAGTCCAAACTTCAAAGACATTCAATTTAACATCACCAAGAAAACCAGAAAATATGCTCATTTGAGAAGGTTGGAGTAGTGAATTTATTGCATTTTTGCCTTAAGAATGAGTTAAACGATGAACCGGTTAACAAAACAGTTGCTGATTAATTTTGTGGCGATCTACTAGTTGTTTAATAATTCCAGCCCTACATGAGAGCACAGGCCTTGTCATGTGAATTTTAAGATTTTGAACTTTCATTTTCCCTTTTAAGGTTCCTGAAATTGGTGTCTTGATTTTGGGGGCTGTGATGTCGGAGCCCAAGACCCCCACTCCCACTCCTGCTGGCGACACATACAAAGGATGGGTGTTCAAGTGGACAAATTACATCAAGGGTTATCAGCGGAGGTGGTTTGTCCTGAGCAATGGGCTGTTGTCATACTACAGGTGGGCCTACGCGTTCCTGTAAACTCAGATTAAATGATCATGTCATTGGAGAAATCTCTCAGCGTGGATCTGCTGTAACTACTGATCAATTACACCCAACCAGCTGTTGATTAAAGCTGGAGCAGGCAGATTGGAGCAAATAAGGTTAAAAAAAAAGTTATTTTTTATAAAACGGCCATTATATCCAGACAGTAGTGCATGAGACATGTAATCTGAAAAAAAAATCATGTGTCTCTGTGTCCTCCGGTGCTCCTAATGGCATCTGCAAGATTTCACAGACCAGAGGAAAACAACCAATCAGAGCCGAGCTAGAGCCTGCCATCTCTGAGCAGCTGTCAATCACTCGCCAACTCCGATCCAGCTGTCAAACTAGGCAGCGCTGATCAAATATGAATCAATATTCTGTAACTGTAATGCCTATTTCTCACCTCAAATGTTTTCAGAATCATCTTGTATTGTACTGTTGAACTGTAAAATGAGAAAGTTTGTGACCCGGCAGCCATGTTGAGATCAGTTGAGGATATACCAAGCACCTCCCACCAGACGGAGCAAACTTTCTAATTTTACAGCTAAACAGTACACTACAAGATGTTTCTGAAAACATTTGAGATGAAAAATAGGCATTACAGTAACAGAATATTGATTCATATTTGATCAGTGCTGCCTAGTTTGACTGTTTGATCGGAGTTTGCGAGTGACTGACAGCTGCCTCCGTTGAAAAGCCAACAAGAACGCTCTCTCTCTGTAATGACCTGTGATTGGTCAAAGACTCCCGTTACGGTCTAGATTTTTTAAATCCTGAAACCGAGCCATGAGGAGGTGCAGAAGTCTAGTTTTCTCTCAGAACACTTGAATTACAATATGCTGAAAGGTTATTATGGAATTTCTGCCCAATGATACCAATAATATTCTGCCTACTGCAGGTTTAAGCAGAGGGAAAATCAACCTCACCTAATCAATATTCCTTTCCTATTCTAGTTGGATTTCCTTGTTAGATTGAAGCTCAGTTTTAATATCATAATCACAGAACACAAACAGTACACATGCTTTTTTTTTCTGTTACATTTTTCCGTAAAATGTCTAATCGAACACCTCTGATTATTAGGACCCAGGCGGAGATGGGCCACACCTGTCGAGGCACAATCAACCTGGCCACAGCAACCATCACCGTGGACGACGCCTGCAACTTTGTCATCTCCAACGGCGGGGCACAGACGTATCACCTGAAGGCCAGCTGCGAAGTGGAACGTCAGCGCTGGATCACCGCGCTGGAACTGGCCAAAGCCAAGGCGGCCCGCATGCAGGCTGAGTCAGGTAAAACATACACAGGCAGATGACCAAAAAAGTTTGAAGTGTTTTGGCTCTGTGGACTTGAGAGAGTGCAATGATGTGCAGGTTTCCTACGCAGTATGGAAAAATTGATTTGATTTTAGTAATTTCCAGGTCTGGATAAGTATGGAAAAGAATATGGAAAAAACTTTTCTGTTTCTAGACTATTGTCCCTATTCTGTTCAGAGCGAGTTTGATGTTGTCAAGAGCAAGGCTAGTAGTAGGCAATGGCATGCGACTGAGCGCACACTCCTGCGCAGAGCTGCCTCTGTGCCTGTACGTCACAGCCAGGGTCGGAGCGTCCATATAGGCAATTCCCTAAGGTTGGCGAAATGTGGGCCAACTTTTCATTATGAGCAAAATACTGATAATAATATAATAATAAAAAGTACAGAGAAACTGCAGTCAGACAGCACAAAGGGGAACGCTGCCTGTCAGAATGGGCCAATCTAATACTTTCAATATTGAGGGGGGATACGAGCCGCCCCTCCTAGTTTGGACTGATCCTTGGACTGATTTTCATGGTGAACGAGACAAACTGTGACTAGTGTTCCTGGTGGCCAGGCTTTTTTTATAAAGGTCTTCAGCATCATCAGATTCTCTTTATACAACAAAAAACATATGCGTGTTAAAATTACTGCCCAAAAATGTTCTGCTCGCGCCCTGCAGACTGTCCATCTTCGAAGTCCCAGGATGGAGTTCTGTCCCAGTTTGTCCCTTTTGCTAATAGAGGGGCGGCATAATTGTTTTTCACTTAGAGCAGCATTGCCCCAATTGCAAGATATTTGACAGTGGAACGTCATCCAACTTTCTGCGTAGGACTGTGGACTGAACGGCCACGATGGGTAAATGCAAGGTTTCTGAGGGCTGGCTTGACCATCCCAAATACAAAGCCTGGTTGGTTAACAATTCCAAATGGGAAAAGAGAGCTGGATGCAAACTTTGTGTAAAAACATCTCAACCATGGGGGGGAGGCGCCGAAGCACTGTAGTCTTGTCACAGCATCCTCCGCACCCCGAGTCACATATTAGGGCTGCACGATTATGGCCAAAATGATAATCACGATTATTTTGATCAATATTGAGATCACGACTATTCATTGATTTTAGCGATAACGTATTTTTATTGCACTTTCGTATTAAAATAAACGGAGCACTGCATTCTCTTCCATGCTGTGCTACATCCCCGCTAATGTACAAATTAGGGCTGCATGATGTTGGAAAAAACTGACATTGCAATAATTATTTCTCTGCTATATATATATATACATATATATATGTATATATATATATGCAATATGAAAAATACAGGAATATTCACCCTATTCTTTTGCTAGCTACATTTTAAAGTTAAATACATCAATCTGGTGCACTTTGAGAGCAAAATTAGCAACATTAAGAGGCAAGATAAACAATTTTGTGCTCTCAGTTTATCAGTTTAATCATAAACACATTGGTTATATAGATGATATCTATACCCAAAAGTGAAGCCAAAACATCTCGATCACCAGCTGGTGACTGGCTTTTAGTTTAGGAAGCGCTTGATTTGCTGTGCAGCTGAGTTTTCTATGAACAGAACGCGCATTTTAAACGTCAATACCGGAGGCGAAAATCGTGATTGCGATTTAATAATCGATTGATTGTGCAGCCCTACCACAAAGTCAAACATGGTCTGAAAAATCAACCGAGAAGTCTGGATATTTGAGTCTGGGAAAGTATGGAATTTTTTAAATGGAAAATGTGTAGGAACTCTGGATATGTTTTTTTGAAAGCTGATGTTTTTTTTTGCTTTCCTGTTGCTTTTGATTATTAACAGACGACTCGGGGGACGACTTTTCCCTGTCTTCCCCACCGACGGCACTGGGACAAGGCGGCGGGTCACAGAATTCAGAAGTTCAGTCTGCTCTCAGAACACTAGGCAGCAAGGTGGAGGATCTCAGCACGTGCAACGACCTAATTTCAAAGCATGGCTCTGCCCTCCAGAGGTCAGGCTTTAACAACTTATTGCTGTCTTTTATGCTTCACACTCACTCCCTTCAAGTTTTTCACGTCTCTTTTATCTTAACTTAGAAATGAAAACACACACAAGACTAAAACATGCACATACTAATGTTTAACATGCCATTTCAAAACCTTTCTTTTGACGTAATGTTGTCTTGAGTATCACTGTTGCATGTCAATGTTTTGCTTTGTCTTGTACATGCCAAGTTCAAGGTGTGGTGTGCTATTAGCTAAACTGCAGGTAGATAAACATGTACTGCACTTGACAGACAGAACAAGCATGTGTTATAATAATAAACCTGCCCTTTCACACTGTGATTTATTGATACAGTGTCCCAGCTGTTTATGCATGTTGTACATTTTGATATTTATTTCAGATCTTTGTCAGAACTGGACAGTTTGCGTCTGACCGGAGAGGCCGGGGATAAGATTCGTCAGGTGACAGAGAGGGCCACGCTTTTCCGCATCACCTCTAACGCCATGATTAACGTAGGTGTCGCCTCCTCTCACCGGTCAAAAACTGCTCATATCGATTGGATCTTGGGGTTTCGGTGGTTCTAGTTTGACCTCGTTTGATGTTCCCTCAGGCGTGCCGAGACTTCCTCGCGCTGGCTCAGGCTCACAGCAAGCGATGGCAGAAGGCCCTGCAAGCAGAGCGGGACCAGCGGGTCAGGCTGGAGGAGACTTTGGAGCAACTGGCCAAGCAGCACAACCACCTGGAGCGAGCGTTCAGAGGGGCCGCACAGGCTAACGCTACCGCAGACAATAAAAGTAAGACTCTGACGACGACCACTGCCCAAGTGACAGTTTGGATACTCTGGGAACTCCTGCCCCTTTTTTTACACCATTATCTTTATTTATAAGACACTATAGATGTGCGTATCTGCTAAATGCCTAAAAAGACATCACATATACACCGTTTGTACATTGAAATTTCAAATTATGAAGGCTTCCATGGTAGTTTGCTTTTGAAATTGTTGTCAGCAATAGTTTCCAAGATATTAATCTTTGAGAGAAAACGCTTCTCATGGAAAGGTTTAATTAAAAAAGGGTAAATTATAACTATAAATCAGTTTTCAGTTTCTATATTAGAAGCACTGACTCAACTGTTTTTTTGTTTTGTTGTTAAGGTGCTTCCGGGCCGGGAAAAGGCGAGGCCAGCGACGAGGACGACGACAACGAGTTCTTCGATGCCATGGAAGAGGCACCCGAGTTCATCACTGTGCCCGCAGATCCTCAGTTTCACAAGTCAGTGCACACATGTTCACCTCTCATACACTCACGCTGCACAAGTCATACAAGGAAATACATTAAATAGAATGTGAAATTCCACTCAAGCTTTCATAAGCTCTGTTGGAATGTTTTTAATCATCCCAGTTCCTTGTATGACTGGCTGGTAAGCAATGTGATCAAGTCAGACGTGTTGATGTCTACCGTTCCCATGTTTGTGAAATTGTTGATTGACATGAGTAGACATGAGGTTAACCTGTTTCTTTGTATGTTAATCTGCTTCCGTTTGTTTAGCCAGAAAGTTTCCAGACAGTGACAGACTCTCGTCATCTATTTTTATAATCTCTTCACAGAAGGTCGAGCAGTAACATCAGCGGTTTCAACAGTGAAATGTGTCCTGATGATCAGTCGGTAGGTTTCATGTTTTTCAGCTAAAACCTTATTAAAATGTCGTTTGCCATCATCTATTATTATATAATATGGCTGTCAATCAATTCAAATATTTAATCGCAAATGAATCACACTTCTTTTATCTGATCAAAATGTACCTGTTTAGTATTACAAGTGTATTTAATACTCTTATCAACATGGGAGTGGGAAAACATGCTTGCTTTATGCAAATGTATGTATATATTTATTATTGGAAATTAATTAACAACACAAAACAATGACAAATATTGTCCAGAAACCCTCACAGGTACTGCATTTACATAAAAAATATGACATGGCAAACTCAAGCCCAACAGGCAACAACAGCTGTCAGTGTGTCAGTGTGCTGACTTGATTATGACTTGCCCCAAACTGCATGTGATTATCATAAAGTGGGCATGTCCATAAAGGGGAGACTCGTGGGTACCCATAGAACCCATTTTCATTCACATATCTTGATGTCAGAGGTCAAGGGACACTTTTGAAAATGGCCATGACAGTTATTCCTTGCCAAAATTGAGCACAAGTTTGGAGCGTTATTTAGCGTAATCATGACAAGTTAGTGTGACATGGTTGGTACCAATGGATTCTTTAGGTTTTCTAGTTTCATATGATGCCAGTATCTCCACTCTAGCTATAAAACTGAGCAACCTAAAAATTGCAATAATGCGTTAAAGAAATTAGTGGCCTCTAAAACAAATTTGCGTTATTATCACATTAACTTTGACAGCCCTATTATATATATATATATATATATATATATAAATGCAAAACTGCAGCAGAGTGCAAGATTTCTAAGTATTAAGTGTGATTGTGCTACATATAATAAATCGTATCAGAATCATGTAAAAAAAACAAAAACACAGTAAATCTGTTTTGAAAGCTTTATTTTTTCCAGCTGTTCATTGACAGAATGTCAATTTTTTCCGCCTTTTAGCTCAACGAGGAGCCTTTAGCGATGAACCAGGAATCTCCCTCGCAGGAGCTGGTACCCCTGAAGAAGAGGCGGTCACGCATTGCGGATAAACCCAACTACTCCCTCAACCTGTGGAGTATCATGAAGAACTGCATTGGCAAAGAGCTGTCCAAGATCCCAATGCCTGTGAGTATTCTCTTCAGAGTTTACTCCATACACAGGAAGTGTGTTTTGTCAGTAAAGGGCCTCAGGCGGCGTCGCCTCCTCCTCTCCTGCAACCTTGTTTGTTCTCTTCATGTCTTAAAACAGAATGTATTCACTCTAACAAGCTAAGAATAGCTTCAAGGTCACATAAATACATCATAGACTTCCGACACCAGCGTGCTCCTTTGACTTACTTACATATTGTAGATTTACATCTGTGATCTATTATCTAGGTGTCTTTTATTTGGCTGTGGATTTCCATGACAATCTGCTCTGCGTGCTCATGCTTCCTGCACAGCAGAAATAATAAAGATAATAGTTTTATATTTGTGGCACAAACCTGACATTGTGTTTGGTTTGGTTTTATTCCATCGAAAACAGACCACACATGACACACTTGTCTTGGAAACACACCCGTTACAAATAATAATTACACGTCACAACCACTGGCCAAAATCAACCTCCCAGCTCAGTATAAACAGTTGTAGTATACTGTACTTGACTCAATGTCTTAATGTCTGTATGTTTGTTTTAACACCGTCCAATTGTGCCATCCCCGTTAAAAAAACATACCTCACCTAATCGTACACATCACGTCACACACACTGGCCAAAATCAACCTCCCAGCTCAATATCAACAGTCGTAGTGTACTGTACTTGTCTTAATGTCCTAATGTCGGTGTGTTTTAACACCGTCCAATCGTCCTATGTCTTCTTGTAATGTTATATTGGACTAATAAATTTTTTTTAAAAAGGAAGACAAAAAGATGAAATGAAGTGAAACAAAACTAACTACAAATGGCACATAATACAAACAAGTTCAGCATGAAATTGAAGCGCGATGCTGGATATAAACGCCAAAAGTTAATAGAACATATTATCAGCCAATGCTGATAAAATGTTCTGGGCACTGATAAAGAACGCAAACACCAATTCACGTCCGACTCATTCTGCTCTCCAGGTAAACTTCAACGAGCCCATTTCCATGCTGCAGCGGTTGTCGGAGGACCTCGAGTACCACGAGCTGCTGGACAAGGCCTCCAAGTGCCACAGTTCGCTGGAGCAGATGTGCTACGTGGCCGCCTTCTCCGTGTCCTCGTACTCGACCACCGTCTACCGCACGGGCAAGCCCTTCAACCCCTTGCTGGGGGAGACCTACGAGCTGGACCGCCGGAGAGAGAGCGGCTACCGCTCCCTCTGCGAGCAGGTGAGAGAAGAAGGAAACAGAAAGATAGAGGGCTACCAGCAAGGAAGTGAGACTGAGCGGCTCAGCATTTAGTATGTTGCTTCCTGTTTCTGATGTTTTTTGGGAATACACATGTTACAAGGAAGTAGCATTCATGTGTCACTCAAATCTGGAATAGAAAGGCAGGTTTATCATGATTCAGGGGGTGTTTAAAGCAGAGACAGGAAATGTTTTGTATTCCTAAAGACCATTATAATATATCCGGTCCAATACAATAAGGTGTGATGCTATTAAATCCTATTGTATACGAGTACTATAATTGGATTTGAGTATTACGGTGAGGATTTTCATCCACTGCACTATAACAAAAGAGTTTTTTTCTTGCTTGACCGGTCTGTCTATGAAAAACTAGGTGTCATGATGACTACTAGGGAACATCCAAACCTGCAAAGCATTACGGCAACACTTTATCAATTTCCAAGTTCAATTTAGTTGAGCTTGAAGTAGGTTGAGTGAGTGGTTGCAGCAGCAAAACCGGCTCCTACTTCCAGAATGGTGCACTGAGAGGTTCAGGTCGTCTTTTGTTCCTGCAGCAGTCAGGCTTTTTAGTGAACATTGTTGATACCGTGTCACTTTTTATTCATTCACTGTATGCACTGTGCATTTTCTGCTTTTCATGACTGTACACTCTTACTGACCCCTTATCGTTGCTGGAACTACGCACTTCCCTTCAATGAACTGCGTGGTGTCATCTTGTGTAGTTGACGTATTGTGTCGTGTCTGTCCGTATCCTATATTTCACGTTCAGTATGTAGGTATGTTCACGAATAGTCACATATATAATCTATAAATAATCTGTTAAACATCCGCAGACGAAGCGAAACGGTTGATAAGATGTTGAAATGTTCCAAATACTTAAATATTTGTAGGCGGACTATGCAAATACAGTGCTGCCACTCAAGGGCCACACTTTGACGTCACGATATTTGTTCTTTTGTTTTTCTAAAAAAACAAACTGTACGCTCCACTCATTTCGCAGGTGAGTCATCACCCCCCCGCCGCAGCGCATCATGTGATCTCCGATCGTGGCTGGACCTTGAGGCAGGAAATCACCGTTGCCAGCAAGTTCAGGGGCAAATACCTCTCCATCATGCCTTTAGGTAAGACGCGATCCGGCTGGTGACACATCAAGCATGCCATAGCTCAAGGGCGAACATTGCGATTTATTTCCTGCTCACCAATGGAATGCACCAAGTGTTGATTACAATGTTCAGAGAGATCAGATGATAAATCTCTGAGGAATGAATGCACACCTTTGTTTGATGGAAGGTTAACGTCAGCAAAGCTTTGTGTTGTTCGATGAGTCTTATTTTGTTTTACCGTCTGCATTTTCTTCCTCGTTCTTCGCAGGCACAATTCACGCCATATTTGAAAAGGGCAACAATCACTACACATGGAAGAAAGTTACCACCACAGTGCACAACATCATCGTAGGGAAACTATGGATCGATCAGGTGAGACGCCTACACGTTGGGCCAACTAGTCTCTGCAGCCATAACATCATATACTACCGTGCCTTGCATTGCACTACACATATTGTTTGTGTAGGTGACAAATACAAATAAAATCCTTTTGACCTCAGTGCCCGACTTGCATGAGTACACAGTGTATTTGTCATACCCTAAATTGAAGTTTGAACTTTTATTCGTTTGAAAATGAAAACCCTGGAAACCGTTCATAGTGATCACGTCTGTCCGGGTCAAATTGATCACTATAAGCGGATGATTCTAATTTTTTGTTGTTGTGCATCTTTTCTCATGCAGATTACCTTCTAATTCGGTAATATTGATTTGCATATTTTATTAAACGATTACAATGTAATGACAAGGACTGCTTCGCTATTTACCGGCTTGCTGCCAATGATTTTGTCTCAAGCTTTTTGATATATATAAGCGGTTGATCACTGTAACCGTGATCACTGTAAGCGGTTTCCACTGTATTTCTTTAAAACGTTCTTTCTCTCTGCCAGTCAGGAGAGATAGACGTGGTGAACCACACCACCGGAGACCGCTGCCACTTGAAGTTTGCTCCTTACAGCTACTTCTCCAGAGATGTGGCCAGGAAGGTGAGAAAGACTGATGGCCAGCTGCGACAGTGTGTGTCGTGGGGCTGATATTGCTTTTACCTTTTGAGTCTGTACGTACGTACGTGTGTGTGTGTGTGTTGTTCCACGCAAATACTACTGTCTGTCCAAGTAATTCGAATTCTAAAAGTTTATTCCATCTAAATACTACTTTCTGTCTAACAAGTTAACAAAATGCCAGTTCAGCCGGTTGGCATACAATCAAACCATTGTAAGCTCGTATGCTAGAAATGATTTCAACTCTTGCCAAACCAAACCAAACCACAGGTACACCTTCCAGCTGTAATTACACAACGCGTCTTACCTTGCTTACCCTGAAGTCTTGAAGAAAACTCCCACGCCTCCACTGTGAACAGAGAATCCGAAAACATAGAAAATCCTTGTTGAATTGAAGTAAACGGAGGCCAGGTCAAGGTCAAACTTATTATCAAAACATCCGTTTACAAACTGTCACACAACACTTGCAGTATAATCCAAGTCTCATTTATCCAGTCGTATGCTCAGTATTTCCCAAACGGGTGCATTTCCGCCAAAATCATATGCTATAAAACACTTTGGACTCGCAGTGCGCATGCACGAGCATGAGACGGTAGTGGTAGAAGTGTGTCAAATAGTACGATTTTGGCAAAAATGCACGTGTTTGGGAAGTAGCGGGCATAGACTGGATAATGAGACTTGGATTATACTGTACAATCTGTATGTTTTGATATAGTTTTGCAGTTGTTAAACCTGGCCTCCATTTACTTCAATTCATCAAGGATCTCTCTCTCTCTCTCTCTCTCTCTCTCTCTTCTCTCTCTCTCTCTCTCTCTCTCTCTCTCTCTCTCTCTCTCTCTCTCTCTCTCTCTCCTCCCTCTCTCTCTCTCTCTCCCTCTCTCTCTCTCTCTCTCTCTCTCTCTCTCTCTCTCTCTCTCTCTCTCTCTCTCTCTCTCTCTCTCTTCTCTCTCAGGTAACAGGTGTGGTGATGGACAAGGACGGCAAGGCCCACTACGTGCTGTCAGGCACGTGGGATGAGAAGATGGAGTTTTCCCGGGTGATGCAGAGCAGCAGAGGAGGAGAGAATGGCACCGAGGGCAAACAGAAGACGGTCTATCAAACCCTCAAAGCCAGAGAAGTTTGGAGGAGGAACCCTCTACCGTAAGTACTATCACTGCCAGGTTAGGTGTGCTCAAAGTACTCAAAAGACAGCAGTGATCCAGCAAAATGTGATAATTTACTGTACAAAATGCTTTGATTTCTATTCATTTGTAACCAAATACATTGTCATTTAAGACAAAAGATTGCTGGCTGCGAAAATCTGCTGAAAAAGAACAAATTTTTTTGTTTTAAACATACAATATTTTGGTTTCTTACTCAAGTAATATGCCAAGAATCTGAGCCAGAATTCATCTGGAGCCCGAAATGAATACAATTTTGATTAGAATATGGTTTAGCCGAGATATTTGCTCTACCACAGTGAGGGAGCGGAGACCATGTACTACTTCACCGACTTGGCGCTGACCCTAAACGAGCTCGAGGAGGGCGTGGCGCCCACCGACAGCCGGCGCCGGCCCGACCAGCGCCTCATGGAGGAGGGCCGCTGGGACGAGGCCAACTCGGAGAAGCAGCGGCTGGAGGAGAAGCAGCGCAGCGTCCGGCGGGAGAGAGAGAGGGAAGCTGCCAGCCAACGCACCTCCAGCCAGTCAGAAGAAGGTGAGAGCTTGTGTGTGTGTTCGCTTTTGTCTGTGTTCCTCTTTACCATGCATGGGGAAAAATCATGGAATAAAAGGGGTAAAAAAAAATCTCTGTGATCCCCCTTTTTTCTTCCAAAAGCTGTCGATGAGGACTCTCTAACTGATCCGTCCTTAAAAAGCAAGTACTACTTTACTGCCACCTCTTCATGCTTTCATTTCTGTTTGAATCTTCTATCCAGATTTCTTTTTTTGGTAACACAATTTTTCTGTCTTCCAGGCCCACCTCATGACAGTTACGAGGCAAATTGGTTCGAGCGCGGCGAGGACCGGATCACAGGTGAGCAAATCCATATCTATAAGGGAGGATACTGGGAAGCGAAGGACCGCGGCAGCTGGGAGGGCTGTCTGGATATATTTTGACCTCGGCATTGACTGCAAAGTGCCCCGAAGAGACTTATCATCGAAGCCGCCTTGTGGAGAGCTACCGCAAACGCGGTCCCACCCCCCACCTCCTCTTCCCAACCCCATTTGGACGGTTGCCTCCATCCAGTGGCTCTCTGTTCTAAGAGATCTCCAGGACGGTCACTGCTGTCTAATGCGGACGAGGGAGCAGGGTTTTCCCTCCTACCTCCCTCGTCCCATTTTGGTTCCCTCGTCTCCTCGAGTCTTAGCACCCACCCCGCCTTGTTGCCGTCTGAGAGGACTGGGAAGGGTCAGGCTGAGCACAAGGGGGGAGGAAATGAAATAAGCAGTGCTTCCAGACCATTAGTAGATCATTCTTTTTTAGTCTCTCTGCTCACAATCTCTCAGATCAGGAGCAGAAGAGGTTTTGTGCTGATCACACCCTGTGAGATAATGTAGTGTTCTTATTGTCATCCACAGCATTGTGTGCTTTGGTAATAACAAAAAAAAAGGGGGTGGTTAATATATACATTTATATATAAATTCAAATAATTTCATTAAAATGTCGACCGGTGGCCTTCAAGACGTTAGCGAGGATTTCTTGTTTATCTCTCTGATTTAGTGTCTTAATGTAATGAAGTGAAGGTTCTAGTGTGCTTGTGTGTATGACTGCATATCTGCTCTTCCATCACTTTACAAAACACTGCCACTGTGCAGTATGCTGTGTGTAAAAAAAAAAGATTGAAAGAAATGATTGTCCAAAATACCGGTTAAACCTGTTCATAATTAATAATAATTAGAAGAGTTTTTATTTCCTTCACGAAGGCCTGATGAAAATGCTGATGAGGCTAAACAGCCTTTTTTTCTTTGCCTTAGAAATGGGCAACCTGCTCTCATTTGTATTTACATCACACCTTAGTGGATGCTGACATTTGCAGCTGGTTTCTTGTACAAAAACTTTGAAGAAGTAGTCGGAAAAACAGTACAGAAGCTGCGAAATGGCAAAAAGCTTGTTCCATTAGTGCAGTTTTATTCAATAACGATTAATGAAATGACCCCTTTTTCACAATATTGGAATAATGTTTTTAGCCATTTTGCAGATAAAGTGAATGGTAACTACGTTACATGGTAATAAAAGATGGTTTGGGAAACTTGGTGTTGACAGGAACAGACAAACGAGCAAAGAAAAGTAAATGCAGTGGTGAAATTAAACCTTTGTGTATCCGTTGAAGAGGTCATACATATGCAAGTATTCTGACACCAAAAACATGGGATATAATGTGTGTGCGTGTGTGTGTGTGGGCGCGTGTGAATTTCATAATTTTGTTTGTAAGTGTACTTAAAAATGAAGAATAAAGAAACAAAGAATTTAAAAGCATTGCAAATAACTATGATTTTATAAATGTATAGAAATTCATATAGTATTGATAACTGTAAGGTAGTTTTTTCTCTTGTATTTTTGGTTCCTCTCATATTATTGGAAGAGGACTGTCTTCATTTTCAGAAAAAAAAGGGAGTTTCCATGCTTAACTGAGAGGGGAGACGTGACATTGTTCAGTATTTTGTATTAACAAAGAAAAAGAATCTGTAATAAACAAATGCTGTGATGTCAAACAAATAGCTTTTCATACTGTTCTTTAATTTGTTCCATTAATAATTAATTAGGTAACACAATTAAAGACTTGCCAAATCAGCTCTTTGGGAATTTCTGTCCTCGTGTTCAGTTGGAGCTCCAGATGGGACGACATATGTTGTCGATAAAATAATAAAATGAAAACTGGTCGTGTTCCAGTTGATTTTCTTGAATTTGTATTTTCACAGACTAACAAAATTTGATTTTTTTAAAGGAAATGATATGCAGTTTTAAAAATCCCATTTGGTTTGTGCCAGACCTCATTTTTATATTGCAAAATTTACCATTCTACAAACGAAAATCACAGAGCTTTCCAGAGGTAGGAAAATAAAAGTCAATGAAGGGACATAGGCAGCGTTTATCGACCGACAATCTCGAAACCAATCGGCTATCGGTCTGACGACGGATAAGCCTCTGGGGGCAAGGGGCTGTATTTCTGGGGTTTCGGTGTAGCCGGCAGATATCCGGGCCAAGACTTCCTTTTTCGTGCGATGCTCATTGTTTACAGTCCGATGAGCAACTTCAGATGTGAGACTGGAGTTTTTTAAACCAATAAAAAGCGAACTCGTCAGACGGTAGACGCTGGGTTCCCAGATTGCATTTCGGCCAATGCTCTCCAGCTCTTTTACTCTCTACACGGACCCTTTACCTGCATTCAGCCAAAGCCTGCTTGAACGTGATTGGTCGATACTACTGGGGACTACAAACGGAACCAGAGCGCCAAAATCTTTTCCCGTTGTCTACAGACTCTACATGTGAATGTGAAAACGAAAACAAACTAGAAAACTTAAGGAATCCATTGATAATCATCACATCAAAATAAACATTGGGCAATCTCATGCTCGCTTCTCAGGAAGGTGGCTATAAATAACACTTATGCTCAATTTTGGCAAGGAGAAACTGGCATGTCTTTACAGACATGCCCACTTTATGATAATCACATGCAGTTTTGGGTCAAGTCATAGTCAAGTCAGCACACTGACACACTGACAGCTGTTTTCTATTTGGCTCGAGTTTGCCATGTTATGATTTGAGCATATTTGTTATGCTAAATGCAGTACCTGTGAGGGTTTCTGGACAATATTTGTCATTGTTTTGTGTTAATTGATTTCCAATAATAAATATAAACATACATTTAGATAAAGCAGCATATTTGCCCACTCCCATGTTGATAAGTCTCCCTTTAAGGTACATTTTGAACAGATAAAAAAAAACATGCGATTATTTTGTGATTAATCGTGATTCAATTCTTTCATCGATTGACAGCCCTAATTTTAAGATTAAATCTGTTCTCTTTAAATCACCAGCTGGTTGTCTATTTATTTCCCTGCGAGAGGAGCTGTTTCTTTCTCTGTACACACCACAGGCGCCTCTCCTGCTGTGTCATGCCAGCAGATTTATTTTTAACCAATTTTCTGAAAGGCAGACTGGAACCTACCATCCTATACACGGGGCCTGAGAGAAATGGGGTTGTTGGGGAGGGGCTTCCAGTTTGACGGACCAAAGGAAGCGACTGATGCGACGCATCACACTCAGGACACACCCTGCCCTACAATATACAGTGTAGTACAGTGCAGTGGACAAGAGGTGGTAGAGAGACGGTGAGAGTTTGCATAACAGGCAGCTCTGGCCTGTACAGAGGGAGGGATGGGAATGCTGAATCAGTGAAACTGCATGAAAGCCTGGGAGAGGGTAAACGGCAGGGGGAGAGGGAAGAGAAAGGGTAGATTGGGTAAGATGTACAGCACGATGCCTGGTCATTCATTTCATCTCTTATTTGTGAATGTGGAGCTGACAGTTCGCCCTGTTTTACCTCGAGTTGAGAGACTTTAAACTGACTCAGTGCTGCTTCAGAGTAAAGTACATTTACTAGGGTTTAAAGCCGCAACTGCCCCTTTACAGTTTCCAGCAAGCCAGAACAGCGAGGTAAGGTTTCACAAATCAATATCTCTGCTTTGTGTTGCAGTTGTTGTGTACAATGTACCCAGTGACATCAACACTGGAGTAACTGATACCTCCCACTGAGTGAAACAAGAGGGGAATCAAAAAGATGTAATTTGACATTGATGCATGCGGAATAAAAAGAGATGCAAATAGTTTATGAACAGAGAAAAATGCAAAGCAATCTGTGTACGAGCTGTTCAAAACGGGATGCAGAATATACAGGAATATAGGAGGACTGAAAAAAAATTTTTTTTTTTGTTGTCCTCAAATCTTTGCACTTTTTCCACTGTATCTCTGCCTGCTCTCACTCAGATGGAGACAGACAAGGCGGTGTGTTTGCCGAGGTTGCCCCGGGTCGCTGTGTGCGGCGGTACCCATGGCAACGAGCTGTCTGGGGTGTACTTGGTGAGAGAGCTGCTGAAGATGGAGAAGAAAGGGATGGAGAAGGAGGAGGAAGAGGAGGAGCCTCTGTCGGTGCTGAAGGTGCTGTCGAACCCGCGGGCCATGCAGCAGTGTCGCAGATACGCCGAAACCGACCTCAACCGCTGCTTCACCCACGCCACCCTCAGGTAAGGCGAGGAGAGGCGATGACGCTGGTGGTGTGCAACAGCTCTGATGATGATCAGATTGTTTCTGTCTCCCAGCGGTCCCATATCAGACGCTGCCCCCTACGAGATAATCAGATCCCGAGAACTGAACGCCACGCTGGGACCTAAAGGAAGTCCTGAGGCGGTAGATCTCGTCTGCGACCTCCACAACACCACCGCCAACATGGGCCTGTGCCTCATCGCGTACTCTGACCATGACTGGATCTGCCTGCACATATTCAGACACCTGCAGGCAAGCACAAACAGTTCCTATTCACTCAAGTAAAATCAATTCCCCCGGCATGTTTGAGAAACTTTCCAGATTCAGGGTAAACTTAAACCTGCAGAAGGCAGAATAATTTTGGCGTCATTGGGCAAAAATTCCATAATAACCTTTCAGCATATTGTGATTCAAGTGTTCTAAGAGAAAACTAGACTTCTGCACCTCCTCATGGCTCTGTTTTCAGGCTTTAAAAAATCTAGCCCGGGACGGCAGACTTTGGCCAATCACAGGTCATTTCAGAGAGAGAGAGCGTTCCTATTGGCTGTTCATTCAGCGGAGGCAGCTGTCAATCAATCACATACTCTGATGAAACGGTAAAACTAGGCAGCGCTGATCAAATATGAATCAATATTCTGTTCCTGTAATGCCTATTTCTCGCCTCAAATGTTTTCAGAAACATCTTGTAGTGTACTGTTTAGCTGTAAAATGAGAAAATTTGCTCCGGCTGGTGGACGGTGCTTGGTATTCCTCCACTAATCTCAACATGGCTGCCGGGTCACAAACTTTCTCATTTTACAGCTTAACAGTACACTACAAGATGTTTCTGAACACATTTGAGGAGAGAAATAGTCATTACAGTAACAGAATATTGATTCATATTTGATCAGCGCTGCCTAGTTTGACCGTTTGATCGGAGTTTGCGAGTGATTGACAGCTGCTCAGAGCAACAAGGCTCCAGCTCGGCTCTGATTGGCTGTTTTCCTCCAGTCTGTGAGATCTTGCAGATGCCATTAGGAGCACCGGAGGACACAGAGGCACATGATTTTTTTTTTAAGATTATGTGTCTCAAGCACTACTGTCAGGATATAGTGACCGTTTTATAAAAAATAACTTTTTATAATCATATCTGCTCCATTTCTACCCACTGCTACTGACACTGGTGATGCCAGAAATCTAAAGTTAAGAGTGACGTGTCATTTTCAGAGGCAGATGCCAGATATACCAATGAGGTACATCCATTTTGATGTCTCCAATAAAGAATCATATTCCCTTGATTCAGTGGGAAAACATGGCTTTGGTAAGTCTTTCAGTTTTACTGTAACACTAGTTTTTCAAAAGCATTTGAATGCTGGATAATCATATTTGTCATCTGAAATCCATTTTTCTACAGCCATGGAGATCGGCCCACAGCCCCACGGTGTGGTGAGGTCAAACATCTATACGGCAATGAAAGTTGGCGTGCAGCACGTGCTCGATTGGGTCCGTTTCTTCAACTCAGGTACAATTAATCTCAAATTACCAATTGAGTATTTTTGCTTACCTAAGTCTTGCAAACTCTGCGCATCTTTTAAGCCCCTTTTTTTTTTTAAACCCTTCTTTTATTTTCAGGTACTATTTTTGAAGGAGGATTTGCGGACGTATTCACCATGATTAAACACATCGACTACCCAAGAGACAGTGAGACTCGTAACATCACAGCAGCCATTCATCCTCAACTCCAGGTACAGTCTGAAACCTATTTGCGACTTCACGCTTCAGTGCAAGACTGAGTCTAATTGTTTAAAGTTTGAATAAACCAGGGAGTGGATAAAATAGCAAGACCAACAGTAAGAAAATAAACACATTGTACAGCTGCAGACATGAACAAAAAAGAATCAAAGCCTCTTGTGTTAAGAAAAATAATCAAGTGTGTGCGTGTTGGCATTTCCATTGTGGTTTATGAAAGTACATACAGGATTAGTGTCTACAACACAGGGTGGGGCGTCTTTTTTAAAAATGGCCTCATACCAAAGAGGCAATCATGCAACCGCATGACGTCAATATCATAGTTTTCATTCCAGTTCTAATGCACTTTAATTAACAGCTGTCAATTTTACATTTGTGAGTTGAGGCGTCCGGTGACAGGTACTCACCAGGATGACTCATTATATATTATTTCACAAGTCTATAATTAGAATTTTTTAATCATTTCCTTGTCAGGGTTATTGACAGAATCATGTCACTTGGTATTAAGTGTAATTGCTTCACTTCCAATTAAGTAATTCAGAGCCAAAGCTTCACAAGGGGTCGCAAGGCCTTTTTGGTTTTAAGGGGTGTAAGACAACTTTAAAAAGAAATATACAGTTTGCCTATATCCTTTCATTTATGTGAAAAAAACTACATTAAATTGTTATTTTGTTTGGATTATTATTTGAGATATAAACAGAATAAGGGCACGGTGAAGGCTTCTTCCTGCATTAGAGAAGTACACAGTTAAAACAACCAAAGAGCTGATAGAATCAAGTGTCAGTCAGAAGAAAACACTGAATTTCTCAAAAAAAGAAGTCTATTAAGTATGTATGAGTGTTAAAAATAAAAATAAATACATAATATAGACAGAGAATTGGATGAAAAGTTCCTAAAAATAACAGGAAAATACATCTCTGATGCAGGAAATAATCTGCTAAAAATTCGTCCAAATTGCTCGTTTTACACAAACCCACTATTTGGGGTTAATTGTACAGTTTATCAGCTGTTCTGTACTGTTATTGTTATGCATTGAATATAATGTTAAACATCCATAAAATATGTCACTTAGTCAGGGGTTTCTAACATTTCTAATAATACATTTAAAAAAAAATTTCGCTCAAGAAAATTCCTATTTTCCATATCCTTATCCTTTTGTGGAGACTACGGCCCCATAAAATAAAATGTTACCCTTTTTTCTGTTGTCCAAATGTCCAAATGATGGTGCAAAATATTATTGAAAGTGCAGGGCACTGATCACCAGGCCTATGTTACAAATGTCTAGCAAAGTGCATTGATGTAAAACTCTGTACAGAGCGGTGCGTCTGTGTTGTTTTGTTACATGGGGTTGAGAGTATGAATGGAATACGAATAATGAAAGCACGGCTGCCATGCGTTGCGAAACAGGTGAGTTCAGTTTAAAGCATAATGAGCATAAGCCCGACGATACTGTTTCATCATTGTCTGGGACTGGCACGAACAGCAGCCTTTCCGTAAATAGACAGCTTTGTGAACTTCACAATGTAGTTTCTGTTGAAACTTTAGCACATAGGGCTGATTGAGATGCGTAGTCATTTTTAGGGTGGTTCATGTGGTGTTTGGCGGAAATCCTGTGAGTCAGCGAGGTTTGAAGTGTCACTGCAGTATAATGATTTTTAATCAGGACACACAACCATGAAGGACTTTCAGGTCATTACTAACTAGCTGTCCTAGAACTATTGGAGAAGTGTTTTTCAAACTTGGTCTAAGGTATTGAATAGAAATGTTGATAACATTTGTTAGTCTGCTGGCACGCAGATTAATACGACTTAACTGGAAGCAAACAGCAGGCCCTACTCATGCAAATTGGATTGGAAGTGATGAAGCATTAAGATTTAGGGAAAATAAAGTTCTCATTAAAAAGACTTAAATGCATTAACGCAACTCACTAGAGTGAAGATACTGGCATCATATGAAACTAGAAAACCTAAGGAATACATCGGTACCAACCATGTCATACTAGCTTGTCGTGAATGACGCTCCAAACTTATGCTAAATTTTGATGAGGAAAAACTGTCATGGCCATTTTCAAAGGGGTCCCTTGACCTGTGACCTCAAGATATGTGAATGAAAATGGGTTCTATGGGTACCCACAAGTCTCCCCTTTACAGACATGCCCACTTTATCATAATCACATGCAGTTTGGGGCAAGTCATAGTCAAGTCAGCACACTGACACACTGACAGCTGTTTGCTGCCTGTTGGGCTGCAGTTTGCCATGTTATGATGTGAGCATATTGTTTATGCTAAATGCAGTACCTGTGAGGGTTTCTGGACAATATTTGTCAATGTTTTGTGTTAATTGATTTCCAATAATAAATATATACATACATTTTCATAAAGCAAGCATATTTGTCCACTCCCATGTTGATAAGAATATTAAATACTTGACAAATCTCCCTTTAAGGTACATTTTGAACAGATAAAAAAATGTGTGATTAATTTGCAACTACTCGCGATTAAATATTTTAATTGATTGACAACCCTAATATATATATATATATATATATATATATATATAAATATAAGGCAATACAATCCTCTGTGAACTGAAATTTGTATTATATGACAGATTGTTTATTCCAATTGTATAATTATAATTCTTATACTTTGTATGACCTCTCATGTGGAGAGTTATGTTATGTTTCAGTTGTTAAAAGCACAATAAAAACAGTGTTGAAAACAAACAAACACTGAAGCACTTTTTGTGCTCCGACAACTACAGTATACAGCTTGTTTGCTGCCCAGCTGCTCTAAAACCTCACGCGTAGAAGTGGAGATTTCCTTGCACATGTTTAATCTCACAGGTATTGCACATTAGCAATCAACCTAATTGGCTGCTGTCCTTCCCCACAGGACCGAGACTTCTGCCTGCTCCACCCCGAAGACCCCCTGTTCCAGACTTTCTCAGGTGAAACTCTGAGGTACAGAGGCAAAGAACCTCTTTATCCTTTCTTCATCAATGAAAGTGCTTATTACGAGAAGGGCATCGCTCTCTCCCTGGCAAGAAAAAGGCGCGTGATGATCCCTGCGATCCGGGTGCAGACAGAACAGGAGCAACAAGCTGACGTACAGGAATTTGCATCAGAGGAAGAGGAGTGAGGATGGGCTGTTGACATGCTGTTGACACACATGATGAGACTGACTGTGAAATAAATTTTACAAAAAGCTTTTATTGAAACAACAGCAGTTGCTTGGGACACGCACGTGTACGCTCGCTTGCACTCGCACATGGTATTTAAGTGGACAATTATTAACCGTCTCAGCTCACGACTGAAGAGTGAACAACACATTCACTGCAGAGTCACAAAAGCACAGCCATACATGGACATTTGCTGTTATATTTACGCTACAGTGGATTCAGGGGATAGAACAATTTCTTGAATTAAAAGGCTGAATATGCAAAATACAATCTGATTCATCACGAGACACACCACACCACACCACACACTTCATTTCGCAGACATTCTTTATTTTTAATTTTTTTTATTTTTATATTTCTGCAAACATATAGCATAGTTTTTAGGGTAATATATTTTTCTAAATTAATTTTATTTTTGTGACACTTCAAAAAAATAGAAATTCACTACCGACCACTACAGCAATATTCAGGATATGTTCAAAAATAATTTAAGTGCAAAGGAATACTGTAGCTTATCACAATATGGCCTTTAAATTACATTCATAATGCCTAACAGGGAAACGCTGTTGCCCTTAAATCCTGTTGAATTGAAATGTTGGTACCAAATTAATAAAAGAACATCTATAAATCAAATACATAATAACAAACAACTGAATTCACAAAACGAAACCAATTTACATGAACATGTAAGTACAACAAAACAAAACAAAATTGTGAAAAAACACTACCACTACTAAAAAAGTATTACTTTTTGATCTTATCTGCAAAAGCCTACAAAAATCAGTCAAAATGTAAAAAAAATGCTTGAAAATAGCAAAGAAAATAATTCATTGGGTAAACAAATTATAAACACAAACACCTTAATAATGGCCATGAATAAATAAATAAATGCAACTTAAATTAAAGGGGATGTCAATCTTTTTGTAATAACAGAAAAATATTTACAAATAGTCGTTAATCGCTCTAATAATAGTCATCGTCGCTGGCCATTGTCTCTCATTACAAAAGACTGATTGCACAACAGCAAACTTGCCAACAAAAAAAATCTTGTGTATGCATACAATGTTTTTGTCTTGCTCCACACCTACACCTGTCCTGCCAGGTGTTTTTTCTGGGGCAATGAAGGGGAAATGTCAACACACCCAACTGTGATTCAGGGTGTGATTAGAGGTGCAATTGACTTGATAATGGCAATCAGAAGTGAAACAAAAGCTGTGTCCCTATTCCATATCACAAACTTAATAAAGTATACATGATGTACTGCTGTATATAATTATCTCTGAAGTGTCCAATCAATCTGCGACCTTAAAACACTCCTGCCGGTTTAAGAGCTGCGTTTTAAAATATTTAATACTTAGCTTTCAGAGAAAAATCCCCAAGTGTCCGCTTAGGACAAAAACAGGTCAAAGTTGAACTTGTTTCAGTAATAAATTAATCGGTTGCCTTACTTTTCTCTTTCAGATAAATTTGGCTAATCTGAGGATTTGTTTAAAACTTCTCTGATCACGTTGACTGCTCGTGTGTCGTGTTATTTTGTAAACGATGGTGCTGCATTCCTAAATGTCAGCAATTAATTTGGTGAGTACTATAATTATCCTTTAATTACCTCCACCAAGGCCAAAAGCCTTGAATGAGGTTATGTTTTCACCGGCGTTGGTTTGTTTGTCTGTCTGTTAGCAGGATTACTCCAAAAGTTTGTGATGGATTTGAATTACATTTTTTTGTAGGGGTGGGTTGTGACACAATGAACAATCCATTAGATTTTAGCCGTCCGCGGTGAGAAAGAGAAAGTGGTAGATGACGGGATGGGAAACAACGTAATGTAATGTTACACAGACATAACAAGGCTGCTGAATGAGAGATGCATCCGCCGATACGTCACACTGAAACACACCATAAGCCGACCACCTCTAGGTACCGCCAGCTGTGAGCTGTGATCTGTTTTTAAAGTCAGGCGGAGGCTTGTGCTCTCCCGAGTGCCATTCTAGTTTTACGTTTTTTCACTTTTCCAAAGTGAACGCACTGCATATTCAGAACCTGGAGTTAATCAGCGTATTCTCATACAACGGTTCGTATGACATCTTACGAAAAGTTAATTTTTTCTGTGTTTTACTACGAATTTCCAACGTCAATTTCCACTCTAGTCTTTTCAAAATAAACTTCCATCTTCACAGGAAACAACTTCGTTAGGTTTAGGCAGCAAAACTACTTAGTTAGGTTTAGGATAAGATCGACTTGGTTAGGTTGAGGCAATAAAAACTGCTTAGTCAGGTTTAGGAAAAGATCGACTTGGTTAGGTTTAGGCAACAATACCACTTAGTTAACGTTTAGGAAAAGATTGACTTAATTAAGTTACACCACACTGCAAGTAGTTACGCCGCACCGGAAGTGGTGTAACTTAAGTACGGCAGTTCCGTGACAAAAACTACTTAGTTAAGTTTCAGAAGAGATCGTGGTTTGGGTTAAAGTAACACCAGAAGTGGCGTTACTCAAGTACGGAAGTTACGTGACAAAAATCAATGTTGACTTCTGGTTTCCCACGGGACACAAACTCCGGTCTCCTGGGCAAAAGTCCAGGTTTGCCGCTCTTTATACTTTCTTGTTCACAATTTCGTGGATTACATACAAATTGATTTTGTGGGATATAAACAAATTACAGTGCATTTACTTTTCGTAGGTATAGCTATGAATGGTGTACGAGAACAGCCTGAATAAATGAATGTGTAATATGAAACTGGGACACAGCTAATGCTTTTCAGCTTGGTGTTAAGATATGTTGTACTATACACATCTTTCTGGTTGACCTTTTTCAAATCAATTCCGTAACCCCGTAGAGAGATAAAAATCAAATCTTTTAATGCAGCAGATAGGGTCATTACTATAGAGTACGTGCACTTTAATCCATCACAGCTTAACCCACATCCCATTCCTCTGAGATCATTATAAAATGCATCTTGGTGACAAGAGTGGGGGTATGAATTTAAACAGGGCAGAGATCCGGAGCTGGATCTCAGTCTATGCCACCCGGTAGGCGGTCATGCGGTAGTAGTTCTGACTGTGGCTGCGTGCCGCCCACACCAGCAGCGCAGCGGCCATCATGTGGAGCGGCGAGGAAATGAGCGCCAAGTAGAGTGACCAGCCCAGCGAGCCATCCACCTTATCAGGCAGCATCGACACCCTGTGGAGCAGGTCCATCCCAGCCAGGTAGCAGCACACCGTGGCTAAGGTGCAGAGGCCTGCGTAGGGCACAAAATCAGGTTGGGTTTTTTTATGGGTTTTTGTTGCAATAAAACCAAAACAGTGAGCTTAAAGACACTAAAACGCTCTGTAAAGCTAATTATCAAAGCATCTGCCACAGGTGCAACATGATTATAGGATTCTTATGTAATTTGACATTATGTATTCCTTGTTTAGCCACTCTAGCTGCATGGCTCGAGGGATGGCGACGTCGGTTGAGGAAATACCAAGCACCGCCCACCAGCCGGGGCATATATATATATATATATATATATATATATATATATATATATATATATATATATAGGCATTACAGTAACAGAATATTGATTCATAGTTGATCAGCGCTGCCTAGTTTGACCGTTTGATCGGAGTTCGCAAGTGATTGACAGCTGCCTCCGTTGAAAAGCCAACAAGAACGCTCTTTCTCTGTAATGACCTGTGATTTTTTAAAGCCTGAAAACAGAGCCATGAGGAGGTGCAGAAGTCTAGTTTTCTCTCAGAACATTTGAATTACAATATGCTGAAAGGTTACTATGGAGTTTTTTGTCCAATGATGCCAAAAACATTCAAGTTGGGAACATGCTTGTTTTTTTGTAGCCAATATTACTTTTAGAGATTTTATCCTGGAGCCCCTGTGACTTGGACTTAAAGTTCACGCCCAAATTACAGTATCAATTCTCAGTTTTCAGAGGAAGGTGAGGGCAAACTGACACCCCGAGCTTAATCAACCACTTGGGTGACTTGTGCGGTAAAACCTGCCAGTTACTAGTATGGGGTTTGGTGCAGCCGAACAGGTCTTACCAGCCAGCAGGTGAAGTACTCCTATGCCGAGGGTGGGGGTGAGGCTTCGGCAGAGGCATGCACAGAACCCAGTCAGGCCTGCCAACACCACCAGACCCAAGGATGCCAGTGGCAGCACAAACTGGCACCTCCACAAATCTATATACACACACACACACAGAAAGTTACAGGGGCAACGTATTATTCAACATTGCATTTTGGTCATAATGAATGCACTATGCAGAGAAGAGGCTGAAACACTTAGCAAGCGTGCTGTGACTGAACTTACAGGTGCGCAGCATGTCCTCTCCACTGTTGTGGTTGCCTGGTTCTTTATACTTGGGAGTGAACTGCTGAGGTAGAGTGAAGCTTCGACACTCCAGCATCATCTTGGCATCTGAAAGAGGTTTATTTACAGTACGCATAGAGCCAGTGTCTGAGCATGTATTAGCCGATTTACAACAAGTCACATATACATGAATACATCTTTTTTTTTTCTTCTTTTTTTTAATTCTTGTGTATATTTTCTACCTTCTGTGGACATACTGCAGCAGATAAATAAAGCCAACTTGCAGAGACCTAGTATGTTTGGATAAATTTTTCAAAATCTGAATTGATTTTCTATACTGAAAATGAATTATGTAATAAATGTTTTGTGTGGACAAGAAGAAACTCCCCTGTATTAGCTATTTTTTAAGGGAACAAGATGAATAATGACCAATTACTATATACATTTTTTTTTTTACCAGTATCTGATGATAACAGATCATTTCCATGTTTTTCTTTTGCTGATATCAACATTTATTTTTATTTCACTGCAATAGCACCATGCATAGAGGGAACATAGTAAGTTTTTGTTATCTAAAATGCTTCCACTGCAGCCAAAACACTTTTCTTTTATCAGCTAATTCCCATTATTGCTCCAGTAAATCAAAATTAATTACTAATCAAATGTGAAGTTTAGAAAGGAAAGGGTTTTTAATGGATGATACGGGTTGATTCGAGAACACGCAGATTTTTATGCAATTTATGCTGACATTTAATACACAGCACGAGAAATCTATTATTGAATAAAATGATTGTCAGACTCGATGATAATGAAAGTTGGTTGCAGCCATACAGTACTCCTATAATTGAATATTACTACCTTGCCCAAGGGAATAGAAAACACAGCCCAACGAGCACAATATAAGCGAACACAATAAGGTCTTAGAACTAGATGTTGACACAGGGTTTGTATTCGAAACCGCCTACTACATACTACTGACGAACGCAGTATGCAGTATACAGTACATACTGCGTTCCTGAGTAGTATGCGGTATGCAAAGGTTAAAGTAATGCATTTTGCAGTATGCTAGACAAGGCTTTAGCCTTTAAATCAGCTCTTAAAGCACTGGATAAAAAAAACAAAAAACCTTGTACCACTATTGCAATATTTCCCTTCTAAGCTCCGAAAACATCGGAGCAAATGTTGGATTTGCCATCTAATATTGTAAAAAGGTAAACATTCAAAATCGACACAGTTGAATTCTCACCTCAAAAAGTGAATTTAGTGATGAAATAGCTATGAAAAATGTAAAAAAAAAAGAGCTGTTTTTGGCTGTTGTTGTTATAACCGTAGCCTGTACTGTTCCAGCGCTTTGCATTGTGGGATACAGTAGGCGAGGTAGACTGGTCCGATGCATATTGGAGATCTTTTCTAAATCAGTACGACATTTGGGTACTTTTGGCATAGATTTAGCTTTTGTTTGCATACTGCATACTACATGCTACATTTTGGTCAAATCAGTACGTACTACTAGTATAGTATGCGGTCTCTCTTCTGGACCAGAGTTGATATTGTACTTAAAGGTCCCATATTATGCTCATTTTCAGGTTCATACTTGTATTTTGTGTTTCTACTAGAACATGTTTACAAGCTGTAATGTTAAAAAAAACTTTATTTTCCTCATTCTGTCTGTCTGAATATACCTGTATTCACCCTCTCTGCCTGAAACGCTCCGTTTTAGTGCATTTCGACGGAATTGCTCGCATATGAGACTCCAACACAAACTACACGGAAGCACCAAAACCTCAAAGCTATATCTAGTGAAGCCCGTCTTGCAAAACAATGTTGGCGGTGGTCGTAGTACGTGGGGGAGACCGTAGCTCTGGTCTCCAGGGCCGGAGTCTCTGCTCCTCTGCCTGCCTGCCTTCACTCAGCTCGCTCCACCTCACGTTCATGAGCGCACACTGCACACTGCAGAAGACCTCGTAGCTCTGAGAATATCTAGTAAATGTACAGTGGACGTTTGGGCAGAAATAACTGCTGCAGCTCCTCCAGACTAACAGGTTTTCCGTGTCTTGTGAAGTAACGGGGCTCCGCAGCGAGAAACGTTATCATCTCCGACCGGGTGGCGGTGTCTCCCCTGTTCCCTCCGGCCGCGGTCGGAAGGCTGAAGCAGGAAAAGCCAGCACTAGGATCAGCAGTGATTCATGGAGAGACCTTCGTCTGGTCAGCTAACATTACTGCCAAGCAGGTGAAATATAGAGTGATATCTTGGTTTTAGCTGACGTGTGTCGCCTCACTGTTTTGAGTGATGCTCGTTCATGTCTATGTAGAGCGAGCACAAGCGCGAGTCCGACGCTGACTTTCGTTGACTTAACGGCCACAGGTGTCGCTGTTAACAAGCATTTCTGATTCTTACAAACAGTCCCTTTAAAGGGACTATTTGTAACTTTCAGAAATGCTTGCACCGGGGCTGAGGCAGAGGGGCTCCGCAGCGAGTAACGCTTGAGTGAAAGCCGGAGGGAACAGGGCAGATACCGGAGTTTTGGCTGGAGATGATAACGTTTCTCGCTGCGGAGCCCCGTCCCTTCACAAGACACGGAAAACCTCTGTTGATCTGGAGGAGCTGCAGCATTTATTTCTGCACAAACGTCCACTGTACATTCACTAGATATTCTCAGAGCTAAACTAACTCTTCTGCAGTGTGGAGTCAGCGCGCATGTACGTGTAGAGGTGGAGCGAGACAGCAAGAACGCGCGCGGTGCGTGAGTGAAGGCAAGCAGACAGATTAGCAGAGACTCCGGCCACACGCCAGCGCACATATGCGAGCGCGCATGGGACACCGACCCGGTAGATTTATACGTGTAAGAAGTTACAAACAGTCCCTTTAACGGCCACATGTGTCGCTGTTAACAAGCATTTCTGAATCTTACAAACAGTCCCTTTAAGTGCCTGCTTTATAATAATAAAAAAACATGAAAATCTCAATTTTTTTTATAATATGGGACCTTTAAAAAAAAAAAAAAAAAAAAAATATGGAGTAATATTGAGCATGCTTTGCCAGGTTGATAAGATCTGACATGATCTGGGTGGCACTAAACTAGTTCACCGAAGAAAAAAAAACATCAACAGTGATCCAGCTCCTATACCTTTTTGGGGTAATGAGTCACACCTGGTGGCATCTACCTGATGATTTGATTGATTGATTGATCTACCTGAGAAACAAGGTGAGGCTCGAGAGCAGCTCCGACTGAGACTACAAGGTCATGACTCATCCGTGTACAGAAGTAAGTGACACACACACACACACACTGGGCAGGTTAGGTCGGTATAAACAAACACATACCTGGCTCTTTGTACCAGTGCGCGTTGGCAGGCACGAGCACGCACCTCCACCAGAGGCCCACGGTGCCGTTGAGGCGGAACAACGTGTCGCTGTATGTCTTCTCATCAAACTCTCCGTCCTTGAACTCCTCGTACAGGAGGCGCAGCTCGGACACGTTGGCCTCTCCTCGCACCGCGGGGCTGCTGTACTGGTACCAGTGCTGCGTGCCGACGGCCACCGACAGGTACACGGTGGCCAGGATGCTCAGCACGCAGGAGATCACCAGAGCTGTGGCGTAGCGGTTGTCTACCATTGTTTTCCACTGAGAGAGAACCAGAGAGACGCGTCCAAAAAGGGAGATGATGCACAGTGGAGTCGTGGTGCGTCAATTTGCACAAAATGCACTGTTGCAATAGCACAACGTGTCTTTTATTTACTCATCCTCCAGTGCTGTCCAAGCGTCAGCCATCTGTTCCCTTGTCCCACTTCCACAGATGGTGCTCTCTCTGCACGACTGATATCACGCAGCTAGTCCGCAATAACACCCTCTATAGTCCTCATCAAACACCCTCTATAGTCCTCATCAAACAGCCCCTCTAGTCCTCATCAGAGACAGTAGAACAGGCCTGGTGTTCTTAAAATGTCTCCAGGCGCACACCAGCCTGAGATTATTGCATGGATCTATTTGGGTGCACTACAGGATGAGAGAGAGAGAGAGATGTAAACACACTAATCCATGCGTTTTCCGTTTCCGGTTCAGCTGATCAGCAGATAAAAAAAAAAGGCTATAACGTTTTTCTCAGTCCTATTTTACTTTATTTGATTTTATTCTTTTTTTTTTAATCTTGCCTTAATTAGATTTTTGCACCCTGACTGACTGACAGCCACCACCCCTCTCAAGACACACCCAGTACACAGTCACATGATATTGATCTTGCCCAGTTATGTTGGCTTTTTTTTTTTTTTTAAGTTTTCTTTATTTGTTTATTTATTTTTATATATATATATATATTTTTTTTTTCTCCATTTTTTTTCTCCATATTTCATTTTCATTTATTTTGTTATGAGGAAAAGGAAGAAAAAAAGGAATATATATATATATATATATATATATTCCTTTATTTATATATATATGTATATATATATACATATATATATATATATTTCCACTTATTTATTTATTTATTTATTTATATATATATATATATATATATATATATATATAAATAATTAAAATGAAATATGGATAAAAAAAAATGGAGAGAAAAATAAATAAATAAATAAATACAACTTTAAAAAAAGCCAACATATTTTCATAAAACATTCACTATATCCTGACAGTAGTGCATGAGACAGGTAACCTGGAAAAAGTCTTGGTGGCCTCAGGTGTCCTCCTGTGTCCTCCTGTGTCCTCCGGTGCTCTTAATGACATCTGCAAGATCTCACAGACCGGAGGAAAACAACCAATCAGAGCCGAGCTGGAGCCTGCCGTCTCTGAGCAGCTGTCAATCACTCACAGACTCCGATCAAACTAGGCAGCGCTGATCAAATATGAATCAATATTCTATTACTGTAATGCCTATTTCTCACCTCAAATGTTTTCAGAAACATCTTGTATTGTACTGTTTAGCTGTAAAATGAGAAAGTTTGTGACCCGGCAGCCATGTTGAGATCAGTTGAGGAAATACCAAGCACCGCCCACCAGCTGGTGCACACCATCCCATTTTACAGCTAAACAGTACGCTACAAGATGTTTCTGAAAACATTTGAGGCGACAAATGGGCATTACAGTAACAGAATATTGATTAATATTTGATCAGCGCTGCCTAGTTTGACCGTTTGATCGGAGTTTGCAAGTGATTGACAGCTGCCTCCGTTGAATGGACAGCCAATAGGAATGCTCTCTCTCTGAAATGACATGTGATTGGCTAAAGTCTCCCGTCACGGGCTAGATTTTTTTAAACCCTCAAAACAGAGCCATGAGGAGGTGCAGAAGTCTAGCTATCTCTCAGAACACTCGAATTACAATATGCTGAAAGGTTATTATGGAGTTTTTGCCCAATGATGCCAAAAACATTCTGCCTACTGCAGGTTTAAAAGTGCTAAATTCGACATTCAGCGCATTAATATAGCAGCAAACAACTATTTGCGATGTAAAGATATATAGAGTATGCCTAATGTCTACCTGAGCAGTCTGTGTATTGTAATCCGAGTTTCTACTCACTTTATTTACATAGCCGGCCAGCGCCGCTTCACACGCTTTTAGTGCACGTTCGTGTGCTCGTGCATGTGAGCGTACCCCACTGGATAGCTCACACGCTACTTTGCACTGCTCTCATGAGGCGGTTATGATAATGTTGCTCGACCCCATGGTCCCGACCGACAACGTTGTCGCGGAAGCGGAGCACCCACCCTCCGGTTCCCCCTCAGGTGAACACTTGTCTCTGTCAGCACTTTAGCTGTTTTTTGCACTGTTAGCACCGTTATCTGCGAACCGCAGGCTCGCCTTCGCCATGTTGAGAGCCGTAGAGGGGCAATAATGTTGTCAACCTCAGTTACTCTAATGGTGCCTTCAAATGGAACTCGTGAGCTCGTGTTTACAACACGGGAGGTCGTGTAAACGATATGCTTGGCGTTCAAGTGGTTAAGTCGTCATATTCGCCAACCTTGAGACCTTAAAAATAGGGAGGATTTCAAAACCAAAGCGGGACTGGTGGCTTTTAAAGAATGAAAATAACAAAATATTAAGTACACTGAAACAGCATTTTTATGTTAAATAGGCCCACTTTTAATTCACAGGAATATATATATATATTTTAAATGGTTGCGAGCAGTTCTATTCCACTGGGAACCGACATTTGGTGTAGCTACATTGTCGGTCGGATTGAAACAGTAGGGCTTATACACGCATTACAGTGCCAGAAACAGGTTGAGACAGTGAAAAGGGAAAAAAAAGTGTGAAAATCGTGAGAAAAACAGGATAAGTGTGACCCCGGGAGGAAATCGGGAGATGGCGATGAAAAATGGGAGTCTTCCGGGAAAATCGTGACAAAAAAAGTAGTAAAAAATGCCCATCACAAACTCCCAGAGCTCATGGTGACTTCTTCAGATGTTTCTTTATCCCAAGAACAGTTCACAAAGTAACCAAATAGCCTTTACTATCTTATGAGACAAAGTAAAGAAAAATTTCTTAAAATTTGCGGCTGAAACCAGGACATTACGTGCACATTATGTTTAATTTTTTATTCCGTTTATTGCTGCTTGCTTTGTATTCATTGGTATTATGTACATGTTCAGCACTTTGGTCAACTGCGGTTGTTTTTTAAACATGCTATATAAATAAAGTTTGACTCGACTAAAGTTTGAAAAGAAACGTCACATTCTTCATCTCACAAATAAAAAGTTGAATTTGTATGCAATAACACCCCCTTGTTCAATTCAATACACTAAAGGAGCAGGGTGGTAGCCAGGATTTTAGAAGTCCAAGGTTGTGGTGGGGACATAGTCAATCCTTTAATTGTTTATTCTGTTGGCCTAAGTCGAATAAAATATATTGAATCTAAAAATACTGGGATCAGCCGATTAAAATGATGATGATTTTTGACTGCAGAATTTCCCCAAATTGCTAAAACTCCTCATCTTTTGTTTTGTAGGAAGATTAGAGATGCCTTCTGTTATAAAGACAACAATTTGTGTCTTGCTAACTTATATACTAGTATTTGTGTCCCAAATTCACAATTTAATTCTTTTGGTCATGTTGTGAAAGTAATCTGCACCGTTATATCTTCTTTATTGACCACTGCATCAGTTTCTGCTCCTATAAAGTCTATTTAGGCTTGCCTTTAAGATAACAGGAGGGGTTTCTTTGTCAACTTAAAAAGGAAGAGCAAATAATGAGTAAATGGCAAGTTTCTAAGAAGGTTTATGGTAAACATTATTCTTACTTTATTATCCTTAAGTCTATTAAAATGCTTCTTTTTTTGTGAGAGCCATTACAAAAAATTAGTTGACAGTGGCAGATGATGGTTTTGATGCTGGTGGATACTTTGAGTTTGAGGTGATTTAAGAAGAATGTATCTCTCAGGCTGTCTGGCATGTTTGAATAGATAAAAGAATCTAATAGGAAAAGTAAACACACCACTCCCAGTTCTCTCTTTCTGAACATACCTGATTCACTAACACAACAAAGGCTGAGACCGGCTGACTGGAAGACGCTATTGTGATATTTAATGATAGGACGGCACAGTAGATTTTGATTAACAGTGGTGCTTTAATTAAACATTAACATGAATTCACCTTAAATATGCCCTGATACACTTTGTATTTACCACAAAAAATTGCAAAACATAACATGAGAGACAATTTAAATTCTTCAAAGATTGTGTATTCTGATCATTGTAAAGTTTCTGATAGAAATTGTACAAACTACAAGAAATCTCACAGAATACAGCTATGCATGATTACATACTTACACTTTGTATAAATCAAAAAATTAACAGCTCTGACATATATACCATGTATATCATGATGATAAAAATCTATGCATTGGTACACAGTTGGGGTGTGCAGCCCACTATGAGCTACATGTGTTCCTTCATTAAGACACTTGTTCCCTTTACAATATGCTCTGGGATATTGCTATGCCATATTATGCCATGCTGTGGTATCAAGTGAAACCTAAACATGAATTTTACATGCATATGGAGACTAAAAAATATTGAGATCATTTTAATTTCAAAGTAAAACATAGACACAACCCAGCATTTTGATTAATCCTTCCTTGTGCAATTTACAAAGATCTACTTTTATTTTGAAGAAGACTAACTTCCCAAAAAGTCCATCTCGCATTTACTAGGTGATTTTACGGTTTTACTCTTCAGTGTGGCTGGTTTTACTTGTTACTTATACTTGATTACTTGTTTGGCGTGACTAAACAAGACAGGATTAGTAACTGTCACTAAGTTAAATGTTGCTAGAACACATTATTTTCTGACATCCCAGGGCTTAATGTTATATTGTTTGTTTATTATTCTAGTGATGATTCAATGGACCAGTTGGCTGTGTCATTCGGTCTGGCCCAGGATCCTGGACATTCCCTCACAGAAATGTGTTCAGTTTGACAGACATACCTAATCCACTGTAATTAATGTGTCCATTCAATGCAAAGTTATATTTAATAGTAAGATGTGAAACGAAGATGTACAAGACATTTACTATAAGAATCTTGTATTTTTACTGACAACAAAATCATTTTATTACCAGTGATCGCAGTCTCAATGGCAATTCAAATGGTAATCAGCACTGATGCTATTGCTGGCTTGACAGTAGCAATGACAACAGTACCAGGCAGGATGCGGTGACGAGGCTGATCTTGTGGCTTACTCCACTTGAAGCTGTAAATGAGGAGAAAAAGGAAACAAAACATTAGTTCAACAAGCAGTTGTGTAACCTTTGAAAGTTTTGATCAAGTAGCACTCAGTATTGCTTACATATGCCATTCACGCTGATGGAGCTGATATCAATGTCAAAGCCGGTGACGTTTGAAGCTGCCTGGATCAAAGTGTTCGCAATCTGAGTGTTATTAGGAACAGATGTGCTTACAAAGCTAAGTAAAGCGTTGGTGATGATTGATCCATTACTGCAGAAGGAGAAAGAAAAATTATTGTTTCAAATATCAGATTCAGGCCACTATTCTTAAGTTGTAGGATAACACAGTGAATCTCAACAAATTACCTGAATGACACCACGTTCAATGCGCGGAAGGACGAGAAGGCCATGCTGAGAGGAGGTTCAAGCTAGAGAAACAGGAAAAAAAATGTTTTTAAAAAACTTTTTACTTTTACTTTTGCCTTGGAACACTGAACTGTGCGTATACGAGTACAGTGAGCTGAAGGTGTAGTTATATTTGTCTTGATATATTCACCTTGATATCTCTGTCATTAATTCCTATTGGAAATTTGAATAAGTGACCTTTTATATGTACAGTAGTATGTAGACTGTCTAGTAAGTGTTAAATTCTTTGAGTGGGTGCTTGAGCTCTCCCATGAAATAATTCAGTAGGTGTACCATCAGATTTTATTCTAAGGGTGAAATTTACCTGTCTCTTTATCATTGAAGCTCGATTTATAAAAGCTGTAGATGATGGATTCAGCAAGTCATTTGTAAATGTGTCTTGAACAGATCTGAAAGTCACAGGCACAGCTGTTGTAGGTGCTGCAGTTGTAGTTGAAGCAGTCGTAGTTACGGTTGTTGTAGGTGCTGCAGTTGTAGTTGAAGCAGTCGTAGTTACGGTTGTTGGAGGTGCTGTAGTTGTAGGTGGAGCTGTTGTAAAAACATAAATTTAAAGAATATGTAAATACGCAATGGTGCCCAAACCAAAAGGATTTCTTGTTTGATGTCAAACTGACATTGGTGCCAGTTTCACACACCTATAAGAGCCATCATAAAAGGCTAAGAAAAACTGGGCTTTGCAGCCCTTTTAGCATATTATCTACTTCTGAATTGGCTAATATAATTATTTTTCTTTTACAATTAATAACAAATTCTTTACATAACAAGATTTCTGATTTAATACAAGTTAGCTTAGAAAATAGCTCATCCTGCTCCACACAGCACTGTTTAATGGATGGATTGAACTGCACAACACTGAAAACTGTTAAAGCTGTCTTTATGAATCTTGTCTTTATTTCTTGTATAGCAACATAAATTTGTTGCTGACTTATTTAAAAACACAGCATGAGCAGCATGAAACGTTATTTCAAATGTTTTAGATGCTGATTAGAGTGTAATATTGTGTTGTGTTTACTTACGGCTTACTGTGACTGAGTTGGGATCTATGGTCACGTTGAAGATACTGTTGGTAGTATTCAAAGCGTCCACTAAGGTTTGAGTAATGTTAGTAGCCGATGGGATTGCTGCACTCGGATTGAACTCAATCGCCATTTCTGCTGCAGTTCCAGTTGCTCTTGTTGATATAGTTGAGTCACTGTATCATAAAAACAAATGTTAAATGATGACATGAAATTATTCTGCTGCATGGAGTCGTGTGGTTTACACATGACACTATCAACAAACACAAACACTCAAGAAAATGTTTTTACCTGAAACGAGTCACTCTGCATCTGTTAAAACCTTGAAAAGGTCTATATAACCGATTACACTGCAAAAAGAAAGCAACATTGAAAGACCTTGAAAAGCTGTCAACGACAATTTTCTTTAAATTAAATTACACAGAAATGCAATGATATTTGAAAAAAAATGCTGAAATTAATTTTCATCTTAACAGATTTGTCTTTTAACAGAATCATTCTGTCCAACACCTTCATTCACAACACTGACACAGTCAATGACGAAGGTATAATTTGAAAATGCACTCACCGGACCCTCAATTCGTCCTGCAAGTATTCTGGATTCACTGCTGCTGATGTTAGCAAGGGCAGGTGTAAAAGTTTCGCTCAAGCGCAATGTGACATCAAAAGTTTGAGGTGGAGCTGTTGTTGGTGGTGATGTTGTTGTGGGCGTGCTTGCTGTTGTTGTGGTTGATGTTGTTGTTGATGTTGTTGTTGTTGTTGTTGACA